>NC_143263.1:83805118-84105222 GCF_984573655.1 Nuphar pumila | reverse complement strand
ATGCAGCATAAGAATGATATCATGATATCCATATCTACTACTTTTACCTATATATATATATATATATATATAAGAGGGTGGAAATGATTTTCTGGCTTAAAAACATGCCCATATAATGAATAACAAAGAGCAGTGCACCCACTTATTTTTCAAATTGACTAAGGATTTAGGCACTTCACTAAAGACATCCTTGATACCCACACTTCATTCTTATGCAACCCAGACTTCAGAAACTAAAAAGAAAAAAACAGTGGATACTGTGGTAGAACAGGGACATAAAACAGTAGCGTCTCTACATAGAGATTTCTAGTTGAAAAATGTCATCAATAAATGGAGAATTGTAGAGTGGCTGCAGAAAACCAACTTTGGATAAGACTGACCTATAGTAACAGGCTAAAGGATAATATGCAGTGGATGATGATCTCCATCTCTGACATACTCGACTAAATATATATTGCAGACATATTACTTCAGTTTTTCAGCTTCAGAAATGGCAACACGTATGTAAGACAACACAATGCAGAACAATAATTAAACAAATCTGCAATAATATGAGTAGCATAAAAAAATATAATCTGCACTACCTTTAAACTCAGCCGCTCTCTCAGGAAGCAGGTAGTCCCATGTTCTTTCAAGGGCTTTTCTAATCTTCAAATTTGTTTCACCATCAAGATTTGCAGTCTGATGTCCAAGATTATATTTAGTCATAGTGCATCATAATTAGCATTTCTCAACTTATATACCTCAGCTACTTCCCAGAAAATCAAAGATAATGATAGCAATTTCCAGAAGCAAGTAAAGGCAAAACCTCAGTGTAGCAGACACCATCTGGGTTTGTGCTAGCAAGAAACAATAAATCTGCAGGAAAAAATCCATCCTGCTTAACCTGCAACATGATGTAATATTCCAACACTGAGGTAGAAATCAAAATATAAGGTATTGAAGCATAAGCAGACAACCAAAAATATGATAGAAATGCACATATGATAGTAATGCATGTAAGAATTTATTTTCCTCATATGACCGGACAGAGAGAGAGAGCATTTTCATGCTTCTCAGCTCATAATTAAGTGTGCCTTCAAAATTTAGCGCCATAAAGTTTGATCTAAATAAATAGGACAGGAAAAGGTCTCCACTCCGAGTTAATGATTACAAACATAAACAACCATAGTGTAGAACCACAGTGGACAGAGCATCAAGAAGCAAGATGGGCGGAAGGCAAAAATGAGAAGCCAAGAATTTAAAAAATCACTATGATGAAGGAGCAAGGAAGTGATCGGCAGAATTTATCAGTAGAAACAGAACAGTGATCGTTTGAAGAAGCAATGTCAAATCAAGAGAAGAAATAAAGTTCTTGAGAAATGTAGAACATCATATATAACTTAAGTTATGTTATTAAACCCTTAAATCAGTAAACTTTAAAAGAATAACATGGAAAAATATGGCCACCATTTCGATAATTTCATATGCCACTTCTCATGACAAGGATGTCATTGACAACAGTAAATCTAATTTCCATACCTTAAGGCCCCGTTTGGGTGACAGGATGCAAAACCAAGTTTCTTAAAAACTTGGTTTTGCCTTCAAACTTGGTTTTGCCTTCAAACTTGGTTTGCCAAAAAAAAAAGTGTTGCTGATGCTTGGATGACCCCAAACATGAAAAACTAGGTTTTGGGTTCATAAATTCATAAAATAAATAAATAAATATAATTAATGGCTTGCCATTTTTCGGCCAGCCACCATCCGAAAAATGGCTAGGCTGATGCTGCCCTGGTCGAGAGGCACCAGAACAGCCATGTTCCAACCTACTGCTGGTCAGAAAACAGTCAGAAATGCCAAAAAAAAAAAACATGAAAACCGAAAAGAACAAAAGAAAAAATACACCAGCCATTTTCCGGCCAGCCATAGGCCGGAAAATGGCTGAGCTGATGCTGACCTGGCCGAGAGGCACCAACCCAGCAATTTTCTGGCAAATGGCTGCCTGGAAATGCTAAAAATAAAACAAAATGTTAAAACTCAAAAAAAAACAAAATAAAAAATATACTCGCCATTTTCTGACCAACCACCTGGCGGAAAATGGTTGGGCTGGTACCGCTTTGGCAGGGAGGTACCAAGCCGGCCATGTTCCAATCGGTTGCTGACCAAAAATTTGCCAGAAACGATAAACAATAAAAAATATTAAAAATAAAAATATGTTGCCCATTTTTTGGCTAACTACCCGCCGAAAAATGACCGGGTTGGTGATACCCTGGCTGGAAGGCACCAGACCGACCATATTCCAGCCAGTGGCTGGAGAAAAATGGTCGGAAATGCCAATAACTAAAAAAACATAAAAAAATGAAAATAAAATAAAATAGTCATTTTTCAGCCAGCCACCGGACGAAAAATGGCCGGGAAGGTGTCGCCCTAGCCATGAGATAGCAGCCCAGCTGGTGGCTGGCCGGAAAATGGCCAAGTCGACTGCAAAGTCGATTTAAAAAAAAATCAGGCCGGTGATCGGCCAAAAAATGGCTAGCCTGGTACGGACTAGCATGGGTGGTATCGAGCCGACCATTTTCCAGCCAATCACCAGCCAGAAATGGGCAGTTTATGTTGTAGGATTGTGGTGGTGGAAGGAGTGAGGAGTGAGGGGTGAGGGACGGTGAAAATGTCTTTAAAGAGACAACATACATAAGAACACTAAGTTGTTAATGAGAAACACGTGCACAAAGGCACAATAAGAACACTTGGAACAAATGTGCGGTTGTGCACAAAGGCACAACACATTCAAGAGAACACAAATGCACATACACATGGAGACCTTGGAGGGGCTCCACATATAGACGTTGGAGGGGCCCAATGTCTATTGTGTGGGCCCCCCAATGGCTAAAAAGAAGAAAATAAAAAAAGAGAAAAATAAAAAAAATAAAGAAAGAGAAAAGAAATAAATTACAATCATATTCTTAAGGAGAATATGCATGAAAATGAAAATAACATATTTACCCTTATCGGGCATTACAAAAATATATATCTATATACATATGGACTTTATATTTTAACATCCCCCCTCAAACTTACGGTGTGATGACCGAAAGTTTGCCAAGAAGAAAATTGAATCTAGGAGAATAGAGTGCCTTAATAAAGAAGTCAGTCAGTTGATATTTTAATGTTACATAGGGGAGATCAATGACTTTCTTCAGATATTCTTGTCTAACATAATGGCAGTTCATTTCGATATACTTTGTTCGCTCATGAAATGTGTGATTTTTGGCAATATGTATTGCACTTTTGTTGTCACAGCACAGCTTTGAAGGCCTTTGAAAAAGAACTCTCATATCTTTCAGTAACGGCCGAAGCCAAACAATTTTCATGATTGTAGTTGCCATGACTCGGTACTCAACCTCAGTTAAAAAACAGAGACACCTTCTGTTGTTTCTTACATCTCCAAGAAACCAATGATTCACCTAAAAAGACACAAAAACGAGTGGTGGAGTGACGGTTATTTGGGTCACCTCCCCAATCGGAGTCAGTATACACAATTAAATTTAAATCAGAAGATGAAGATAGAAATACTCTCTTATTTATAGTCCCCTTTACGTATTTGATAATTCGAAGAATGGCACCTATATGAACTGATGTAGTGGCATGCTGAAATTGACTTGCAACATGGACTGCATGAGAGATATCTAGCCTCGTAATGCTAAGATGCATCAAAGATTCAACGAGTTGCCTGTAAGGAGTAGGATCTTCCAAAGGAATCTCATCATCAATCTTCATTTTTGTTCCTACTACTTAAGGAGTTTCACAGATTTTATCATTTGTAATGCCTAACCTGTCAATGACCTCACAAGCAAGTTTAGTTTGAGACAAAAAATAACCCCTACGAGAATAGGCAACTTCAATGCCTAAAAAATATATCAGAAAACCTAAGTCTGACATTTCAAATTTTTCTGTCAATGCAGATTTGATGCTCCTGATTCTTTTGGTATCATCACCTTGATTAACATGTCATCAACATACAATAACAAAATTATAATACTTGCATCTAATTGCTTGACAAACAGAGCAGTGTCAGTATAACATGAAATAAAACTATTTTCTATCATTAAGTTGTTAAATCAATCATACCAAGCATTGGGAGCTCGTTTCAAACCATAGAGGGCTTTTCGTAGGCGAATAACTTTACCCTTGGGCACATTCATACCCGGAGGAGCATCTATATAGACTTCTTCATTTAAATCTTCATTTAAGAATGCATTTTTGACATCCATTTGATATATATTCTATTTTTTAATGGAGGCAATCAGTGTTGTGAAAAGCGTTGAGGCGTAGCAAGGCGCTCCACCAAAAACCGAGGCAAGGTGTAAGCCTCGAGGCGTAAAGTGTAAGCCTCAAAAAAAAAATTGAAAACTTTAAAAAATTTATAAAAAAATATCTAAAAATATAAATAAATAAAGAAATGCTTTATTAATGAAATAACAACCAATAAGAAATAGAAAATCTCAAATAAGTACTAAAAATTATGAGATTAACATATAAAAGTAACTAAAAACTGATTATATAACTGGAAAATATATAAGATTAACCAAAAAACATTAACATTAACTAAAAAACTGATTACATAACTGAAATAACTGGAAAATATATGAGATTAACCTACAAAAATTAAAATATATGAGATTATTCTAAAAAATATGAGATTAACATATAAAAGTAACTAAAAAAATGATTACATAACTGGAAAATATATGAGATTCACCAACAAAAGATAAAATATACTAAGAAATCGATTACATAACTGGAAAATATATGAGATTAACCAACAAAAGTTAAAATATATGAGATTATTCTAAAAAATATGAGATTAACATATAAAAGTAACTAAAAACTGAGATTAACCAAAAAAAGTTAAAATATACTAAGAAACTGATTACATAACTGAAATAACTGAAATATATATAAGATTAACCTACAAAAGTTAAAATATATGAGATTATTCTAAAAAATGTGAGATTAACATATAAAAGTAACTAAAAATTGATTACATAACTGGAAAATATATGAGATTAACCAACAAAAGTTAAAATATACTAAGAAACTGATTACATAACTGAAAAATATATGAGATTGACCTACAAAAGTTAAAATATATGAGATTATTCTAAAAAATATGAGATTAACATATAAAATTAACTAAAAAACTGATTATATAACTGAAAAATATATGAGATTAACCAACAAAAGTTAAACTATATTAAGAAACTAATTACATGACTGAAATAACTGAAAAATATATGACATTAACCAACAAAAGTTAAAATATAGTAATATACTAACAAACTTATTACAAATAACTAGAAAATATATGAGATTAACCTACAAAAACTTTGGGTCGCCTGAACCAGAGCAGGGACGCAATCTGAAACCCTCGACTACTGGATACTCTCTCTCTCTCTCTTTGGGCCGTTGAAACCTGGGTCGCCGGAGGCAGACGAAGCTCGTCGGTGCCTTCCCCCAACCCTCAAACCCGATTAATTGCTCTCTCTCTCTCTCTCTCTCTCTCTCTCTCTCTCTCTCTCTCTCTCTCTCTCTCTCTCTCTCGCGCGCGCGCAGGAAGCTCGTCGGAACCTAGGTCGCCGAAGGTAGACGAAGCTCCCACCGCACATCTATCTTTCTCTCTCTCAGCGGCAGGGAGGGGGTTTTCACGCTTTGGGAGATCCAACACGGGCGATGGAGGAAGCCCTCATCGATGAGCGACGATTCAAGGTATTTTTTTTACGTACTTCCGCCAAATTTTCCTTTTGTTAGCGTTTTCATGTCGTTTCTTTTCAAAAAAAACTTGCTTTTTATACATTTTTAGGCCATGTTTTTTTATCCTGTGCATAACTATTTAGTTATACACTGTTTGTCCCAAGCCCGGATAACGGAGGAGGGTTGTGGTAGGCCAGTGACAGCCTGTGTAAAAATTTAGTCACATCCTATGAATATGAACCAATATGCGAATTTCGTTGGGGCATTCCCTACTAAGCGACGCTCTGTACTCTATAGGCCCGGAGGCAGTGATAAGTGGGCAAGGATAGCTAGGACATTGCCCAGAAGCGATGCGTCAAACCGGCGCCCGAGGGTGGGGGAAAATAGGCAAGGGTTCCCGCACTTTGTTGGACGGGTGAGAGTAAAAAAGATATTTCAAGACCATACAATTAGGTTAGCCACTTGGAACATAAGGTCTTTAACTGGTAAGTTGGTAGAGTTAGTAGATGTTATGTGTAGGAGAAAGATTGATATTTTATGTTTACAAGAGACCAAATGGGTAGGTGAGAAAGCAAAAGTGATACAACCTTGGGGAGATAAGATTTGGTATACAGGAATACATAGGAATAGGAATTCAGTTGGGATTGTTATTAGTCGTGAGTTTATAGATAATGTAGTTGAGGTCTGTAGGAAGGGGGATAGGATTATACTTATTAGATTAGTAGTAGGTACGGATATTATTAATTTTATCAGTGTTTATGCACCTCAAGTCCGTTTAGACGATTCCATTAAGCGTCAATTTTAGGAAGATTTAGACGGTGTAGTACAAGGGATATCTCATGGTGAAAAGATTTTCATCGGCGGAGACCTTAATGGACATGTAGGCATTAGTAAGGGATGGATTTGAGAGTATCCATGGAGGCTATGGTATAGAAGAAATAAACGAAAGTGGAGAAAGGATTTTAGATTTTGGTTTGTCCTATGATTTGATCTTAGCCAACACGTGGTTTAGGAAGAGGGAGACTCACCTAGTAACATTTAAAAGTGGGGTTAATAAGAGTCAGATAGATTTTTTCCTACTCAGAAAGAGAGATAGGGGTTGTTGCATCGATTGTAAGGTTATACCGGGAGAAAGTGTAGCTACACAACATAGAGTCTTAATTTTAGATCTTAAAATTAGAAAATGTCACAAAAGGGATAGACATAGGATAGATCCTAGAATTAAGTGGTGGGCACTGAAAGGAGCTAAACAAGGAATGTTTGTAGAATAGGTAGCTAAGGAAGCTAATTGGTGTCTCGAGGAGGATGCAGAATCAATGTGGAATAAGATAGTGGGTTGCATGTGAAAGGTGACGAAGGAGGTTTTGGGTGAGTCTAAAGGCGGTGCACCGCTAGGTAAGGATACATCATGGTGGAACGAAGATGTCAAATTAGCTATTAAGGTTAAAAGAGAGTGTTATAGAAATCTAAGAGTCGTGGTAATGAGAATTTGGAGAAGTATATGATAGCAAAGAAAGAAACTAAAAAAGTAGTTTGAAACGCGAGGGATAAGGTATATAAGAAGGTCTATGACAAGTTGGATACCAAGGAGGGTGAAAAGGATATTTATAGGCTTGCAAAGATGAGAGATATGAAATCGAGGGATCTGGGTATGGTTAGATGTATCAAAGATGAAACACAAAGGATTTTACTTAAAGATAAGGAGAGTAAGGAGAGATGGAAAGATTATTTTGATAAGCTATTTAATGAAAGTCATGCTCAGGATCTTGGAGACATCTCCATTCCTTTTTATGAGATGAATCGTGACTTCAATGCGCAAGATTCAAAAGAAAGAAATTGTAGAGGCTTTAAAGAAAATGAAATCAAGAAGGGTAGTTGGCCCAGATGGTATACCTATTGAGACTTGAAAATGCTTGGGGGAGAAATGTTTAGAATGGTTGGCAAATCTTTTTAACAAGATTTGGCGGACAAATAAGATGCCTAATGAGTGGAGGAAGAGTACTTTGGTGCCTCTCTATAAGAATAAGGGTGATATTCAAGATTGCACAATCTATCGTGGTATAAAACTCATGAGTCATACTATGAAACTTTGGGAGAGGGTGATTGCATCTAGGTTGAGGAAGGTTGCCATGATATCGGAAAATCAATTTGGTTTTATGCCTGGAAGATCAACTATGGAAGCTATACATCTTCTTAGACAACTTATTGAGAGATATAGAGAGGGGAACAAAGATTTGCATATGGTTTTTATTGATCTGGAGAAGGTATCTCTCTTAAGTACATTAGTATAATTAAAGATATGTATGAAGGAGTAGTAACCAATGTCCGCACTTGTGGAGGGGTGACAAACAATTTCCTAAAACGGTTAGGTTACATCAAGGATATGCATTAAGCTCTTTCCTCTTTGCTATAGTGATAGATGAACTTACGAGATCAATTCAAGAAAATGTGTCGTGGTGTATGTTGTTTGTTGATGATATTGTTTTGATTGATGAGTCTAGAGCTGGGGTTAATGCTAAGTTAGAATTATGGAGACAGACTTTGGAAGCAAGAGGTTTTACGTTGAGTAAGAGTAAGACAGAATATATGAATATCGGTTTAGTAAGCAACGAAGTAGTGATGAGAGTGTAGTGAAGCTTGGTGAGCAACAAATAGCGGTGGAGGACTGTTTCAAATATTTGGGATCTATCATTCAAAAGAATGGAGAAATTGATGGAGATGTAAATCATAGGATTAAGGTTGGGTGTATGAAATGGAAAAGTGCAATTGGAGTGTTGTGCGGTCGTAGAATGCCATTGCGGTTGAAGGGGAAGTTTTATAGGACGCCAATTAGACCCGCTTTACTATATGGTACGGAATGTTGGGCTGCCAAGACACATCATATTCAAAAAATGAGTGTAGCTGAGATGCATATGTTGAGATGAATGTGTGGAAATACAATAAAAGATAAGATTTTGAACGAAAAGATATGTAAGAAGGTAGGCGTTGCACCCATTGAAAATAAGATGAGAGAGAATCGTTTACGGTGGTTTGGACATATTCGGCGAAGGCCTAATGATGCTCCAGTTAGAAGGATGGAGAAATGGGAAAATATATTAGTTAAAAGAGGTCGGGGTAGGCCTAGGAAGACATGGATGGAGGTGATAGGAAAGGATATGAATGCTTTGAACCTCACCGAAGACATGGCATTGGATAGAAATGATTGGAGGAGAAGGATTCATGTGGAAGACCCAGAATGATTTTTTTTTTTGGTTCATATCGCCGACCCCAATTGTTTTGGGATGAAGGCGTTGTTGTTGTTGTTGTTGTTGTTGTTGTTGTTGTTGTATTAACCTACAAAAACTTTGTTGATTATGTCTCAAAAATCTTGTTGTAAAAAAATATATTTTTTTTGCGCCTTGAGGCACAAAGGGTCGCGCCTCAAGGCGAGGCGTGCCTTTTGCACCTCAAGACGCGTTTTGATAACACTGGAGACTGGTAATTTGGCACCTAACAATAATCATTCTTGCAACGAGAGCAAATGTTTCATCGTAATCTATGCCATTTTCTTGACTATATCCCTTGACGACGAGACGAGCCTTATATCTTTTAAATGATCCATCACTTTTGGTTTTTACCTTAAAAACTCATCTACATCCTATTATTTTCTTACCTTTAGGTAAATTTTAGAATTCCAAGTTTTAGCTTCCCTAAGGGCTTTAAGTTCATTATCCATTACATTCGTCCATTCTAGCAATTTCTTAGCTTCTTCAAAATTCTTAGGTTCTACATATAAATGAATAGCGCTAAGACATGCTTTATGTTTAGGTGAGAAGGATTCATAGGATATAAATCTAGAAGGGTTTCTCCTAGTTCTCTCAGTTCTACGAGGATTGTTTATTGAAGAAGGTTCTACGAGGATTGTGTATACGTGATTGGTTCATTAGATATTCCTTCTTCGATAGCTTGCTCAAGAAGTGGAGAGCTCTCAATTTCTTGAAAATCACTATTAGGGGCATCATATATCATTTCATCATCACTAGAAATTGTTAAGTTTTCAATATTCAGGTCGTTCCACGCATGAGAGCTGAGAAACAGAGAGAGAGAGAAAGGGAGAGAGAGGCTGGAGGAAAACCGATACGCTGTATTCTTATGGTCGGCTGCTGTGTAAACCCATTTATATTAACATGCTATTACAAAGATTAGGGTACTAAAGTACCCTCATTGCAATGAAATAAATTACACAATGCCATTAATGAGAAGTTAATGTCACGGGTCTGGATCTCCAAATCTACGACCCGTAACAAGGGAATACTTTTTTTCACCCTCCCTCAAGTTGTGCATGATCTTGAACCATGAACAACTTGCCTTTTAACATCCAAAATTTGTCTTTTGTCAATCCTTTTGTAAATATATCCGCCACTTGATCTTCAGGCTCAATCTCTTTATCTTCTACCTTTTGTCTCACAAAATGCTGGTCTATTTCAATATGTTTGACACGACTGTGATGGATTGGATTAAAGGACATACTAATGGCACTCTGGTTGTCACACAAAAGAAGTGATCGAGAGATCGATTCTCCTACTGTCAGTAAGTGTCTAATCCAAGTAGCCTCAGCAGTGGCGGCTGCCATTGACCTGTATTCAGCCTCTGTACTGGATCTGGCAACAGCCTTTTGTTTCTTACTACTTCAAGAAACCAAATTCATCCCAACAAACATACAATAGCCGGATACTGATCTGCGTTCATCTGGGTATCCTGCCCAGTCCGCATCAGAATAAACAGTTATCTCATGTGTATTTTGCCCATTTGTCTTTCGCTGATATATGAGGCCATCCCCAACCGTTCCCTTCAGATATCGAAGTATTCGTTTAACTGCTTCCATATGCCCTTCACATGGGGCATGCATAAACTGAGAAACTTGATTCACCGAGTAGACTATATCAGGGCGAGTAAAGGTGAGGTATTGTAACATACCCACTATGCTACGGTATTGTGTGGGGTTATCAAATGGATCTCCAACTTGAGAGCTAAGCTTTTGATGAAGAACGCTAGGAGTGCTCAAGGGCTTGCAGTCTTTCATACCCGCTTTATTGAGAACATCAATGGTATACTTATGTTGAGTGAGAGTCATCTCTTCAGAAGTACTGTCGACTTCAACTCCAAGAAAGTATCGTAGTTTGCCAAGGTCCTTCATTTTGAACCTCTGATTCAAGAGATGTTTGATTTCTTCAATGTGCTCATTGGAATTACCAGTGATGATGATATCATCTATATATATCAACAACAGAGTAATTGTGTCTTGGTTCTTAACTATAAATAAGGAGTGGTCAAGAAGAGATTTCTTAAAACCATATTTTTGTATTTCAAGAAAAAAGTTGTCGAACCAAGATCGAGATGCCTGCTTCAATCCATATATCGCCCTTTTTAGTCTGCAGACATATTTTGTAGGATTGGCTTCTGCATAACCAGTGGGTTGTTTATGTATACTTCTTCTCTCAAATCTCCATGAAGAAAAGCATTCTTCACATCAAGTTGGCTAATAGTCCATTGATGTTCAATAGCTAAAGAAAGTATGACTCTGATTGTCCCCATCCTCACCACTGGACTAAGGGTTTCATCATAATCTTGTCCTTGCTCCTGTGTAAAACCTTTGGCTACAAGTCTCGCCTTGTATCGCTCTATAGTCCCATCTGGTTTATACTTTATTTTGTACACCCATTTCGAACCAACAACGTTTCTGTCAGGTGGTCTTGATACGACATCCCACGTACCACATTCATGTAGAGCTTTCATCTTCTCATTCATTGCTTCAATCCATCTTCTGGAATTTGATGCTGGAGAGAACGTTGCGGGTTCATCTTCTTTATTCAAGGCTGTTAGAAAGAGTTGAAAATGTAATGAGAAATTTTCATAACTGACCCACCTTTCAATTGGATGGCGAGAACATGTGGATCTTCTAGTATCAACGATGTTGGATGTAGAGGATGTGTCCATGTCTGAATTAACTATGGTGGGCGGCTCTCTTTCTCGTCGAGTGTAGACAAGGCCTTTATACCTTTCTGGATTCAAAGTCGGGTCTGTATTTTCATGAGCAATCATTTCATCAGTAGACACAGGTTTCTTATCCTTTTGAGTGCAATTTGAGCAAACATCACTAGCTCCTGAGAGAAGTTCATAATTCAACCAAGGATAATAAGCCTCAACTTTAGGTTTTGATTCTGAAGAACTAGTATATCGACAATCAAAATTCAATTCATCGAAGATGACATTTCTTGATATTTTGATGTGCTTGTTCACAGGATCATAGCACCTGTACCCTTTATAGTCATCAGCATAACCCACAAACCTGCACTTTAGGGCCTTGTCCTGAAACTTATGTCTCATTGAACTGTCAACATGAACATAGCATAAACAACCAAACACATGCAAATCATAGTAGTTGGGATATACACCAAAAAGAGACAAGTAAGGAGACTTGTTTTCCAAAATAGTCATGGGCAATCGATTTATCACATGAATTGCAGAATGAAAAGCCTCTGTCCATAAAGTGATCGGAAGACTACTGTCATGCATCATGCTCATCGCACTCTCAACAATATGGCGATGCTTCCTTTCAGCAATCCCATTCTGCTGAGGTGTGTAGACAAGACACCTTTTTTCTTATCCTGTTACTTTGAAGAAAGTTAGTAAAGTCAATGGAAGAGAATTCACCTCCTCCGTCACATTGGAAACTTAGGATGTTTTCAGAAAATTGGTTCTTGACAAAGGAATGGAAGTTTCGGAACAACTTGAAAGTCTCAGATTTGTGTTTCATGAAAAATATCCAAGAATAGCGAGAGTAACTGTCAACAAATAAAAGATAATATCTAGTTCTAGATATAGAAGCAACTGGAGCAGGTCCCCAAACATCAGAACAGATAGTCTTAAAAGGTCTTGAAGCTCTTTTATTGATAGAATGAAATGGTAAGACATGACTCTTACATAAGAGACAACTAGAACATTTGTTGTCATTGACATTTATTCCTAAACTTGACTTGGGAATGAGGTTATTTGAAACAAGATTTTCAATGAAACTACTACTGCAGTGACCTAGACGACCATGCCAAAGATTTGGCTTATTGATTTCAGAGACACTGAAAACACAGCCAGGATTTTCAGAAGGCAACGATGATTGGAGCTTCAAGTTTGTGTCTGTAGAGCGAATATGTGTTGAAGGATCTTCTTGAAAGACATACATATTGCCTTGTCGTTTTCCTCTAGCGAACGTCTCCTTCGTGCAGAGATCCTTGACAAGAACAAAGGAGGGAGTAAATTCAACTGAGGCATTGATATCATCAACAAGTTTAGAAACTGAAACGATGTTTTTCTTGATATTAGGAGCATAAAGAACTTTTGAAAGGTTGATGGAAGATTCGGGCAAGGGTATAATGGAGTTTCCAATATGAGAGACAGAGTGGTGTGATCCATCTCCAGTAACTATACTACTTCTACCAATGTAAGGAACAAGTTTTAGGAGCTTACCTGCATCACCAGTAACGTGAGTCGCTGCGCCAGAGTCCACATACCAAGTACCTTGCTCATTTTGCTTCAGATTCAATTCTACTGAAGCTGACAGCAATAATTCCTTCACTTCTTTGTTGGTCCTTGTACTGTTTGTGCCTCTTTTTGCTTCAGTTTGTGTTGATTTTCCTTTATTTAGGGGATTGAACCAGCAGTTAGCTTTCATATGCCCCTTTTTATTACACAGAAAGCAGGTAGGAATTGGCCTTTGTCTTTGTGGATTGTGTAGGCAATAATCCACGACCTCCTTGACCACTTCTCCCTTGTGCTCCTTTTTCCCTTGATATCATAGCTTCCTCGTCCTCGTGCATAAGTGACCCCTGTAGCAAGAACTTCTTGTGCCCCAGTATGCATAGATGGTTCTTCAGAAAATCCCTTCAGGTTCATCTCATATTGCAACAATTTTGCACGCAGATCTTCAAAGTTGGGCAGCTCAGGTAAACATAACAGGGAAGTAACAATCATATGATAGTCGTGTCCCAATCCACTGAGGGTTTGTTGTACCAAATCTTTATCAGTTATTGTACTTCCAACAACTGCTAGCTGATCTGTGATAACCTTCATTTTGTTCAAGTATTTCATGATGGTCATGGAATCCTTTCTTAACATTTGAAATTCTCTTTTAAGAAACATAATCCTAGCCTGAGAAACTTGTGAGTATGTCTGAACAAGTCTGTTCCAAAGTTGCAGTCATCTGGAATGGCTACAAGTACCTCTTGTGACAGTGTAGATGTAATATAAGCAACTAGCGCTTGGTCTCTTTTCATCCAAGCCACAAATTCAGGATTTCTAACATATGTTGTAGTAGATTCCCCTTTGTCGTCTCTTTCTTCTCGTGATATGAACTCAGGAGGAACTAGAATAGATCCATCAAGATGTCCAGAAAGATCCTGACTCCTAATGAAAGGTATGATTTGCCTCTTCCAAGTCAAGAAGTTACCATTGTTTAATTTTTCAGACACGAGTTGACTGAGGAAACTTGAAGAAAGAACCAACTGGCTAGGAAGTGAATCCATGTTTCACAGTATTAAGAGTGTGTTCAGCACAATCTGCACAATCTGTTTCTATAACCTTTTTTTTTTTTTGGTGCAGAAACTAATTCAGATCAATGGCTATCAGATTTCTGATTTGAAACAGAGATTGAATATATGTCAGATTTCTGATTTGTATAAGAAATTGAATATAGGATATGAAAATCACAAAAAAAAATTGTGAATATGAATTCCCACTCGGTATTGACTCAATGCTTTCAAGCTAAAAGAGATAAAATGGTAGAAATGAGGGTGTAGCTGGATCAGCTTGATCAGATCTGATCAAGGGTGCAGCTGGATCAAAAGTAGGGCCCCCATTGCGTGATTAGATCACGTTGTGATCAAAACAATGAACAAGGTATATTCAACAAAGGGTTTGGGTCGGAAATCTGGGCTGAGTCACTAAGTCCTCTCTGAGTTAACTCAGATTAGGTAGGGATTAACGTCAGATCAGTCCACGTTGTGGTTTGATCAGATCTGATTAACGTTAGATCTGATCGAGTTTAAGGGACAGAAAAAGGATATAGATAGATCTGATTTTTTATCAGATCTGAATAATATTGAGAAGAAAAGAAGATACTAGGTCAGACGTAAACAGGGAAAGGAAAGAAGAAGAAAAACAGACGAGATTGGGGAGACAAAAAGTTTTTCTTGACTTAGAAGAGAAAATCGAGAAGAGATAGATCTTTCAGACGTACCTTGGAGATCGATTCCAGTTTCAGCTGAAGCGTGGCTCTGATACCATGTTAAGTTTTCAATATTCAGGTCGTTCCACACGTGAGAGCTGAGAAACAGAGAGAGAGAGAGAGGCTGGAGGAAAACCGATACCCTGTATTCTTAGGGTCAGCTGCTGTGTAAATCCATTTATATTAACATGCTATTACAAAGATTAGGGTACTAAAGTACCCTCATTACAATAAAATAAATTACACAATGCCATTAATGAGAAGTTAATGTCACAGGTCTGGATCTCCAGATCCACGACCCGTAATAAGGGAACACTTCTTTTCAGAAATATCCTCATTTCTAGATAATAATTCAAATAAGAAGGAATAATCGACATTATCCTCATGAGGTTTATATTCTTCAAAACCACTTAAGTTTTCTAAGTTACATTTCTAGAAACATATAGTTTATCATTTTTTACATCATAACACCTAAATCCCTTTTGAGTTTCCGAATAACCAAGAAATGCACAAGGAATGGCTTTGGGTGAATGTTTATCATTTTTTGTCGGAAGAACAAAACATTTGCATCCAAAAATTCTTAGTCTATTATAATCGGATTTCTTTTGATACAAAGTTTCAAAAGGTGATATTTTATTTAAATTTTTCGAAGGGAGACGATTTATAAGAGAGACGGATGCAAGAGCCGCCTCGGCCCAAAATCTTTTAGGAATTTTTGGAGAGATAAGCAAAGTCATAGTGGTCTCAACTATATATCTATATTTTTTCTCGGCTAAGCCATTTTGTTAGGGTGTTTTGGGACACGATTTTTGATGAATAATTCCATTAGTTTCAAGATAATTCTTAAAATCGTTTGAAAGATATTCTCCTCCAGAATCGGTCCTAAGAATTTTGAACTTACCATTAAATTGATTTCTTATCATCATGTGATATGTCTTAAATGTCAAAAAAAAACTCATGTTTATGCTTAAGAAAGTATATCCAACAAAATCTAGAATAATCATCCAAAAAAATGACATAGTAAGAAATAACTCCTTTAGATACTGTTAAAGAAGAGGTGATATGGGTCTGGACTTACGTCTGGTCCAGATCCATACTTTATGTTAAGTATTTCTATTTTGCATATGTGCACATATTTGTATTTTGTTTTTATAATTAGGGACATTATCATCCACAATGTTTTGTAAATCATTGTATATAAATACAACATTTCTAGGTCACGTAATGACCTTTTCAGTGTGCAGCAATCCCTTCTCCTTCTCTACCTTTTTCTCTGTTGAAAGTTGACGTGGGCTGGAAATACAAATTCCAACATGGTATCAGAGCAAGTTGAACCGATCCACGCTCACTAAGGTTGGTTCCATCTTTCTTCCCTCTCTTCTTCTGTCCAGATCTGAATTTTTTTCTTTTCTCTTCGGTTTTACCTCAGATTTGAATTTCAGATCTGGGTTTTCTCGGTTTTCTCTATATTCTATCATTTTCTTCATTCAGTCTATCAAATCTGGTATTGTTTTTCTTTTCAGATCTATATCTGAAGATCTCTTTTCAGATCTATATCTGAAGATCTGTGACTTATTATTTCCTTTAAAAAAAACCAGATCACGTTGAAATGATTTGTTCACTCCTTTGATCGTTTTTTTTTTCTATTCTAATCTTTTTTCCCAGATCACGTTAAGACTGATATGTTCTCACAAACCCAGATCACATCAAAACTGATATGTTTTCTCTTCTATTGCCTTAATCATCATTTTCTTCTACAATCGTTTCGGTTAAATATTTTTTTCTTCTAAAATCTTTTCATTATTCTTCTACAATCTCTCTCTTCAAAAATCTTTCCAAGAGACATCATATTCAAAAAATGAGTGTAGCTGAGATGTGTATGCTTCGATGGATGTGTGGAAATACAATAAAAGATAAGATTCGAAACGAGGAGATACGTAAGAAGGTAGGCGTTGCATCCATTGAAAATAAGATGAGAGAAAATCGTTTACGGTGGTTTGGACATATTCGGCAAAGGCCTAATGATGCTCCAGTTAGAAGGATGGCCAAATGGAAAAATATATTAGTCAAAAGAGGTTGAGGTAGGCCTAAGAAGACTTGGATGGAGATGATATGAAAGGATATGAAGGCTTTGAACCTCACCGAGGACATGGCATTGGATAGAAATGATTGGAGGAGAAGGATTCATGTGGAGGACCCAGAATGATTTTCTTTTTTGGTTCATATCGCCGACCCCAATTGTTTTGGGATGAAGGCGTAGTAGTTGTTGTTGTTGTTGTTGTTGATCTTAATTTTTTTTTTAATTTCTTTTGTATCAGGATTTGAATGACCTTCTTCTTGCCAAGGCCATCAAAGGTATGAAGCTCTCTCTCTCTCTCTCTCTCTCTCTCTCTCTCTCTATATATATATATATATATCTCTCTCTCTCTATATATATATATATATATAAGAACTTTAAAAAAGAAAATCTTCTTCTCCAAAATCCTTAAGGAATGTAGAAGAGCATTGCCTGAAAGCCTATGAAGATTGCTGACTCTCATTTTCCTTCAGTATGTCAGCATTACTGGGCTGTTGATAGATGTTAGATAACCTTACTCATTTGTGAGTCAAAGGCTGCCTTAATATGCTATGTATAAATAACTCACTGACCTTATAATACTATGTCGATTCATATCCCAATTTTGGTGAGAGTTTACAGTTATTCTGGATTTCAAATACAATTTGTTATAATAGAATGTTAAACCGCCTTTTGACTTGGTTACTTAGAATCTGTTTCTGCAACAGGGCACTAAATGGGGAAGAGGAGGTTATTTCTGAAAATAAAATCATATGGTAGCAATTCAGAGCTCTAGATTGCATGTGCTTCATATGTATAAAATTAATTTTGGGATGAAGGCGTAGTTGTTGTTGTTGTTGTTGTAATCTCTCTCTTCTTTAACAGTGGTATCAGACTGTTGTATTACATTACATCTCTGTTTTCTACAACAAAAGTTGTGTTTTCTACAACAGAAGTTATGTTTTCTCCATTTCATTGTTGTTGGGTCGATTGTTTTATTTTTCTCATAAAAGATATCCTTTTTCTTTGGAATCACGTAATCCATTGTTCTGACATACTGGGCGTCATAGGCTGTGCTGTGGTTCTGGTACATAACCAGAACTGATATTTCAAAAAAAAAAGGTATACACAGCACCGGATCCATAATCCAAACGCATCAAAAAGTTTTCAATCCATATTTGAAAAATATGGATTCGTCCTCAACTCATTATGGTCTTTCCTCTAGCTTTCTGAGTCAACTTGTTTCTGAAAAACTCAATCATTCAAATTTCTTGACCTGGAAAGGACAAATAAGTCCCTTCATACGAAGTCAAGATCTTTCTAGGCATCTAGATGGGTCAACTTCAGCCCCGCTTCAATTTATCACGCAGGAAATACAGGATGATAAAGGGGTTGTCTCATCTCGGATTATTCAAAATCCTGACTTCACAGCTTGGATGAAAAGAGACCAAGCACTAGTCGCGTACATTACTTCTACTTTATCACAGGAAATACTGATTGCAATTCCAAATGATTGTTCAGCCACTGAACTATGGAATATGTTGGCTCAAACCTATTCTCAAATGTCGGAGGAAAAAGTTTTGTATCTCAAGTGAGAATTTCAGTCATTAAAGAAGGGAACTATGTCTGTTATGGAATATTTGAACAAGGTAAAAAGCATCACAGATCAGTTGGCTCTTGTTGGATGTGCGATCTCAGAGAGAGATAAGGTGCAACAAGTTTTAAACGGACTGGGAACAGACTATCATATTCTTGTCACGTCTCACATGTTTGCCTGTTTTACCCAGTTTTGAAGACTTACGGGGCTAAACTTTTACATTATGAAATCAGTTTGAAGAACCTTTCTGATGGTGATGGTGGGCAACTTGACTCACAAAATGTTTTGGCTACTGTGTTGGTTTATGGACAAGGTCGTGGTGGAGGAAATAATCATCGCGGAGGTAGAGCTCGAGGACGATATGGTGGACAAGGGGGGCGTGGGTTACTTCCTACCCCAAACATGTCTCCTAATGCTCATGCAGGAAATCTAAGAAATATTCCCACATGTTTCCTCTGTAATAAAAGAAGACACATTAAAGTTGATTATTGGTTCAACCCTCAGAACAAAGGCAAGAATTCTATTATTCAGTCAAAAAGGCAGACTGATGGGAGTAAATCTAGTGGAGATGTGCAACAACTTTTATTGGTAGCTCTTTCAAAGATGACAATAGCACAAGATGACCAGGGAGTATGGTAATATAGACTCTGGGGCAGCCACCCATGTCACGGGAGATGCAGGTAAACTCTCGAACTTATCTCTTTATTTCGATAACGGCAGTATTGTCACTAGAGATGGAACTCATCATTCTATTTCTCACACTGAGAATGCCATAATACCCTTCTTAAATTCATCCATAAAACTGTCCAATGTTCTACTTGCTCCTAAAATAAAAAATAACATTATTTTTGTCGCCAAACTTGTTGATGATACACATTCTTCTATCGAATTTACTCCATCTTCTGTGTATGTCAAGGACCTTCAAACGAGGGAGACGTTCGTTAAAAGAGAGCGACGAGGAAATATGTATATCTACAAGGAAGATCCTTTTGTTCGTATTTCTGCTCCTATTGTCTTGAAGCCTTCGTTGGAGTCCAATGAATCCTCTTTTAAATGTCTTCTTAGTCTATCTAAATGCAATAAGTCAAATATTTGGCATAGTCGACTTGGTCATTGTAGTTCCTCTTTTGTGAAAAAGCTTGTAAGAGATAATCTTATCTCCTCGTCTAGTTTGAGTCCTACTTTTGGTAATGAGCAATGTACAAGTTGTCAATTGTGCAGGAGTTATGTTCTTTCATTCAATTCAATTAATAAAAGAGCTTCAAGACCTTTTGAGATTATCTAATCTGATGTATGGGGTCTTGCACCTACTTGTTCTCCTTCGAGTAGTCGATACTACGTTTTTTTCATTGATAGCTATTCTCGTTATACCTGGATATACTTCATGAAACATAAATCTGAAGTTCCTTAATTGTTCAGAACGTTTCATGCCTTTATCAAAATTCAATTTTCATCAAATATTATGAATTTTCAGTGTGATGGGGGAAGTGAGTACACTTTAAATGACTTTATTGCTTTTCTTCGAAACAATGGTATAAGTTTGGCTGAACGGAAACGTTGCCACATTGTTGAGAGTGTGATGAGCATGTTGCATGACAGTCATATTCATATTGAGTTATGGACAAAAGTTTCACTCTGTGGTTTATATTATAAATCGTTTGTCGATGGTCATTTTAGCAAATAAATGACCTTATTATACTCTTTTTGGACAGCACACAGATTATGATAATTTACGAGTTTTTGGCTATGTTTGTTATGTGCATATTGACAAATCATTAAGAAATAAGTTTCAGGATAAAGCTTCTAAGTGTAAATTTGTGGGATATGCGGATGATTATAAGGGATATCGTTGCTACGAGTCTCTGTCCAAGCGTGTTAAGATCTCCAGAAATGTGGTTTTTGATGAGCAGGACTTTGAAGATGGGTATACTTTACAAAATATGCGTCATAGTGTTCAAGTTTATTCTTCATGGTTGAATGTCGAGTTGTTTGCTAACATCAATAGAGAGTGTTCACCTGATTGCAGTGTTGCTCCCATGCCTATTCTTGTACCAGATGAAACCTCTTGCACAACTCAAATTGAGATTGACAATTTGCCACCCAAGGAGATTGAGAAGTTTTCAGGACCAGTCTTATACGAGAAGAGCTGCAAAAAATATTCCCACCATTACTGATGTGATTGTTAATGAACCTGAAAATCATTCCTTTGTCAAGAGATCTGAAAGAATTTGACACCCAATTCAGAGATGGTTAGTTATGATAATTTAAGTCTGGATTTTCAGTTATTTTTGTCATAGGTTGTAAAGCAAGATTAACCTACTACCTTCTATCAGGCAGTCAAGTCACATAAGTGGATAGAGGCAATGAATGAAGAAATAGAAGCGTTACATGAATGTCAAACATGGGAAATTGTTCCCAGACCCAATGATAGAAATATCGTAGGATGTAAGTGGGTTTATAAGATCAAGTATCAACCTGATGGGAGCATTGAACGACACAAAGCAAGACTTATTGCATGTGGTTTCACTCAAGAATATGGCCAGGTTATGATGAAACTTTTAGTCTTGTGGTCAAGATGGGGACAATTCGTATCATATTATCTCTAGTCGTCCATCACAAATAGACATTGAGCAGCTCTTTATGGTTTAAAACAAGCATCACGATCCTGGTTTGATAGTTTTCTCTTAAAGTTCAAAATCTTGGTTTTCGGAGATGCACTCTTAATCACTCACTCTTTATCCTCAGGGATGAGCATACAATCACATTCTTATTGATTTATGTAGATGACATGATTATCACGGGCAACTCTTGCAGTCATATCCAGGATGTCAAGGAATTCTTAAGTCAGAATTTTAAAATGAAGGACCTTGGAGAACTGAGGTATTTTCTTGGAATAGAAGTTGACAGGAGAGACAATGTGTTGACCCTAACACAACATAAATATACTCTTGACTTGTTAAGTAGAGCGGGACTGAAAGATTGCAAGCCTTTAGCTACTCTGAGTGTTTTACAGCAGAAATTGAGTTCCCACGATGGAAACTTATATGATGATCTCACCAGATACCGAAGTATAGTCGGAATGCTCCAGTATCTTACCTTCACTAGACCCGACATTGTCTATTATGTAAATCAAGTATCCCAATTTATACATGAACCTCGAATTGGGCGCATGGATGATATTGAGATACTTAAAGGGTACGATAGGAAATGGACTTGTTTACAAGAGGAAGCTTATAGATAATGAGGCTCATAAAATTTTTATCTATACAGATGCGGATTGGGCAAGAGATCCAGATGAGAGAATGTCAGTTTCAGGCTATTGTATATTTCTTGGCAGAAACATTGTGTCCTGGAGTAGTAGAGAACAGAAGGTTGTTGCCAGATCTAGTACTGAGGTTGAATATCGTTCCATGGTAGCGGCCACAGCAGAAGCTACGTGGGTTAGACACTTGCTAACGGAATTGGGAGAATCTATCTCAAGATCATTATTATTGTGTGACAATCAAAGTGCGATAAATATTTCTCTTAATCCCATTCATCATAGTCGCACTAAACATATAGAGATAGATCAACATTTTGTCAGGCAAAAGGTTGAAGAGAAAGAAATTGAGTCATACTATGTTCGCACTAAAGACCAAATGGTTGATATGTTTACAAAGGGGTTGACCAAATATAATTTTTGGTTCTTAAAAAGCAAGTTGTTCATGATTCGAGATCATGCACAACTTGAGGGAGGCTGTTAAAGAAGAGGTGATATGGGGTCTGGACTTACGTCCGGTCCAGATCCATACTTTATGTTAAGTATTTCTATTTTGCACATGTGCACATATTTGCATTTTGTTTTTATAATCAGGGACATTATCGTCCACAGTGTTTTGTAAATCACGGTATATAAATACAACCTTTCTAGGTCACGTAATGACCTTTTCAGTGTGCAGCAATTTCTTTGCTGAAAGTTGACGTGGGCTGGAAATACAAATTCCAACATATACAACGGATGCCGGTCCTTATACGTCCGAATGCACAATTTCAAAAGGTTTGGTTGTAAACATGGTTTTTTGTCCAAAAGGTAAGCTTCTCATTTTTTCAAAAAATGCAATCATTACAAGTGAAATTGTCTTTACATAAATTTTTTACAAAATGTAAATAAGAAAGCTTATAATATTGGATGCCCAAGGCACTTATGTCAAACATTTATATCTTTATGTTTGGCAATGTTACAAAAAGAATGTTTTGGAATTTGGAGAAACTCCATGTAGTATAGATCTCCTTTCCTAGAGTCTTTCCCAATCAACTTCCCGGACCAGCGATCCGGGAGGAGAGAAGGTTGACTTGGAGGCCCCAAAAATGGACCCCTTGAGAAGAGGTTGGAGAGCTCCATGATTTGACTTAGAGACAACGCTCCATTGTTGGAAGTAGATGGACCCTCCTCCTTATGTGGTTGAAATGTAGTCGACATGGCCACCATTTTCTTCCATTTAGGACACATCGGTTTAATATGTCTCGGTTCTTTTCAAAAATGACAATCTTATTATAGTCTCTTCCTTGATACCTTCCATTTTGGCCACCATTCTCTCTTGTTCCTTGATTTTGATTTTGGAATTTGTTAAAATGAGGGGGTTTATATGCTTTCACATTATTTCTTGATCTAGAGACGACATAGGCTCCTTCATTTTCATCTTGTGAAGGAGCGACCAACACACTTTGATTGGTTTTGTTCATTCTCAATCTAGTATCTTCTCCACTCAATTTAGTAAGAACATCTTTTAGAGGTGGGGAGATATAAAAGAAGATAAAAGCAAGGATCTAGTTTGTTCAAATTTGATCTTGTGAAGGAGCGACCAACACACTTTGATTGGTTTTGTTCATTCTCAATCTAGTATCTTCTCCACTCAATTTAGTAAGAACTGCAATGAGATATTGCGGAAATATAAAGAGTGGATACAAGCACTTACAACAATGAATAAAAGAGACAATATCACAAGTCCACAAAGGGACAATACAATCACAAGCCTTTAAGAAGGCAACAATATAAAAAGCTTCTTATTGAGAAGAGAGAAAGCTCTCAAGAATGAAAATATACAAGGGGATCACCCCTATTTATACAAAAGGGAGAGGAGAGAAAGAGAGGCAAAATACCTCAAAAGGAGAGCCCAAAAGGGGGCTCCCATGGAGTCGTTGGGAGCCCCCAACGGTCACATTTGTGACCGTTGGGGGCTCCAACGACTCTATGGTTGGAGCCCCTTTTGGCCTTTAAGAAATACAAAAATGAAATTAAAAAAATAAGAAAAGAAAAATACATTTAAACAAAAACTGAAAATAGTTGTTTTCTAAAACAACTATGTGAAATTACAAAAATACCCCTATCGGGTATTAATGTAATATACAATATATATATATATATATTAGATACATTTTAACACCCCCCCCCTCAAACTTTACGGGGAAATGACGGAAAGTTTGCCAAGAAGAAACATGAAGCGAGGAGCCGGAAGAGCAATAGTTCCTCGTAAGAATTCGTCACGAACATAGTGGCAATCCATTTCGATATGTTTTGTACGCTCATGAAAAGTATGATTGCTCGCAATATAGATGGCACTCTTATTGTCGCAACATAGTTTTGAGGCTTCGGTAATATCAACTTCCATGTCTTTAAGCAGACTGCGAAGCCATACAAGTTCCATTGTCGTGGTTGTCATAGCCCGGTACTCAGCTTCAGTGGATGATAGTGAAACTTTATGATGCTTCTTGCATCGCCAGGCAATCAAAGAGTCCCCTAAAAAGACACAAAAACCAGTAATTGAGACTCGATCATTGGGATTACCTCCCCAATCTGCATCAGTATAAGCAAGAAGATTCAAGGAAGAAGAGGAGGATAGAAATAGCCCTTTATTGATGGTATTCCGAATGTAGTGGATGATTCGGAGAACAGCACTCATATGCACAGTTGTAGGAGCATGCTGAAATTGGCTAACCCTGTGAACCGCATGAGTGATATCTGGTCTGGTGATGGTTAAATAGGTAAGAGACCCAATGAGTTGTCTGTAAGGTGTGGGATCTTCCAGAAGAACCCCATCCTCCAACCGCAATTTGGCATTAATGACCTCGGGAGTCTCTACTTTTTTATCATCAGAAATCCCAGACTTAGAACATATATCTGCAGCAAGCTTCATCTGTGACAAAATATATCCTCTAGGAGAATATGCAACTTCAATTCCAAGAAAATATCTGAGAAAACCTAAGTCAGACATATCAAAATTATTTTTTAACATATTTTTAACATTAACAATACTATTTTGATCATTCCTAGTGATAATCATATCATCAACATAAAGCAACAAAATTACGATACTAGAACCTGCATGTTTAACAAAAATAGCAGTGTCAGTATAACAAGATTGAAATCCCAACTTTATCATGATATCACTGAAACGATCATACCAAGCCTTAGGAGCTTGCTTAAGACCATACAATGCCTTCAAAAGCCGAAGTGCTTGACCTTGCTTAATATTTATTCCGGGTGGCGGATCCATATAAACTTCTTCACTTAAACTTTCATTTAAAAAAACATTTTTTAAGTTAAGTTGATAAATAGGCCATTTTTTGGTTGATGCGACAGCTATTAAGGTCCTGACACTGGTCATTCGAGCTACGGGAGCGAATGTTTCTTCGTAATCAATGCCATATTCTTGGGAGTATCCCTTAGCAACCAATCTAGCTTTATATCGTTCTAAACAGCCATCGCTTTTAGTTTTAACTTTGAAGACCCAGCGACAACCAATAGGTTTTTTGTGTGAGGGTAGATTAACTATTTCCCAAATATTGGCCTTTTTTAAAGCATTTAGTTCAACTTGCATTGCTTCAACCCAATGAGGTATAGATTTAGCTTGTTTATAGTGGGCCAGTTCAAAATAAGAATGTAGGGTTATTAAACATGCCCGATAGTTGGGAGTTATGGAATCATAGGATACAAACCTATTTGGGGGTATTGATATTCTAGAAGAATGCCTAACTTGTGGTTCCTCAGTGGATTCAGAAATTTGAGAGTATTTTTCGAGGGCACTAATAGGATTTTCTTGATTTCTTCTTGAGTAAACATTTATATTGGTATCACTATCATGAACATTTATATTTGAATCACTATCATTTGAGGGTGTTATGTCAAGAGGGGATACCTCACGAGTATCGTCTATGTTTTCAAGAAAATCTTCTTGTATGTCATCAATAAGATCATATAAGAATATATAATCAATTTCATTTATTTCTTCTATTTTATCAAAACCATTTTCTTCTTCTAGAAATGTTACATCTTTTGAAACATATAGTTTATCATTCTTAAAATCATAACATTTATACCCTTTTTTATTTTCACCATATTCTAGAAAAACACATTCAATTGCTTTTGGAGATAACTTATCCCTTTTATGTAATAGGACAAAACATTTGCAACCAAAAATACGAAGACGATTGAAATCGGGCGAAAATTTAAAGAGTTTTTCATAGGGAGAAGCATTTTCTAACTTAGAAGAGGGCATTCTATTGATTAGATAGGTTGAGGTTAGAACGGCTTCAGCCCAAAACTTCTTTGGAATATTCCTAGAAACAAGTAATGTTCTAGTGGTTTCTATAATGTGCCTATGTTTCCTTTCCGCTATGCCATTTTGTTGGGGAGTCCTAGGACATGACTTTTGATGGCAAATGTCATTTTGGGTTAAATAGTTTTGGAATTCGTGAGATAAGTATTCGCCGCCGGAATCGGATCTTAAAATAGATATGTTACTTTGAAATTGATTTTGAACTTTTTTATGAAAATCTTTAAAGAAAGTAAATACTTCCGACTTATGACTAAGGAAATAAATCCAAACATACCGAGTAAAGTCATCAATAAACGTAACATAATATGAATAGTCTCCTTTAGACATAACCGGAGAAGGCCCCCAAACATCCGAATGCACCAATTCAAAAGGCCTTGATGAAAGAAAAGTTCTAGTTGAAAATGGAATAGACTTCATTTTTCCAAAAATGCAATCTTTGCAATTAATTTCTTTTTCCTTACAAAATTTGTTTCCAAAAGGAAAGAGATACATTTTGGAATAACTTGGATGACCAAGTCTTTTATGCCAAGTTTCCATGTTTTTTTCTTGGACATAAGAACAAAAATAGTTTGTAGGGAGATCAAGATGGTCCATATAATAGAGGTCTCCCTTTCTATGGCCTTGCCCAATCCGCTTCCCGGACAGAAGATCCTGCACAAAGCAACCATTAGATGAGAAAGATATTTCACATCCATGGTCGGCAATTTGAGAAACCGAAAATAGGTTTAAATTTAGTTTGGGAACAACTCTTACTTTTGGAACACAAAAATTTTGTGAATCTTTGAAAGAGCCAATACTTGAAATTTTTAAAAAAGTTCCATCGGCCGTAGAGACACAAAAGTCCTTTGAATTAGTGCAAACATCAATAAGTGCATTTTCATGAGGGGTCATATGAAAAGAAGCTCCGGAGTCAAGGATCCAAGAATACGTACCGGGTGATGATGTTGAAGCAATAGCCGCACCCGATGTGGAGGAAGAAACTTTTAGCATTTGTTGGAGAGCCATAGTTATTTGTCCAAGAGTTTCTTTGATGTCATTGTTCTTGCCTTCATCTTCTTTGGTGGTGGTTTCTTCAAGAGAGGCCACTTTAGGCTTGAAGGTTCCAATAAGCTTTAAACAAGCGGGTCTAATGTGACCCGGCTCATTGCAATAATGACAAACAATCATTTTTCTTCCTCCATTGTAATTTCCTTGTTTCCCAAAATGATGAGGCTTATAGGTTCTAACATTGTTACCCGGTTTTGATACGGCAAGGACTTCATCAACATGCTTACTCATGCCAAGCCTTGTCTCCTCTTGAGTGATTTCGGCTATAGCATCCTCAATAGGAGGAAAAATAGATCTATAGAGAAGTAAAGATCTCACTTGCTCAAATTCGGGACGTAGCCCAAAAAAAAATTGAAACAATCGTTCTTGTTCCATTTGTTTTTGCCTTAAATCAATATCTTCCATAGAAACCCATTTTGGCTCTAAGAGAGCCAATTCATCCCATAGTGGGTTTAGGGCACTATAATAGTCTTGAATGCTAGAATCACCTTGCTTGGTGGTTCTAATCTTTTCTTGCAAGAAGTATGCTCTTGCAAGATCCTTTTGGGTATACATACCCTTCATAAAGGACCAAGCCACATTGGCTCTACGAAATTTAGCTATATTAGCACATACCTTAAGCTCAACGTTGTTCATAAACCACGCAAGGATTTTTGCGCGATTGCTTTCCCAATCTTCCACTTTTTTTTTATGACTTTCAATGGCCTTAAGGCGAGCATCTCCTTCAAGAGCCTTTTCTTGACCTTCTTCTTCCTTCGTGAGCATAAGCTTAGGTTCCGGAACGGTACCCATGACAAAACCCCAAAGCTTCTTCCCTTTGAGGTTATTTTCCATTGCCGATGCCCACATCATATAATTCTTTCCATTGAGCTTGAAAGATAGGTCAATCTTTGCCTCCATGATGTTGCCAAGAAGTGAGAAGATATCCACTAAATATGAGATACACGAGCCACACCTTTCCTTCAAGAATCGAGTGGCTCTGATACCATGTAATGAGATATTGCGAAAATATAAAGAGTGCGTACAAGCACTTACAACAATGAATAAAAGAGACAATATCACAAGTCCACAAAGGGACAATACAATCACGAAGCCTTAAGAAGGCAACAATATAAAAAGCCTCTTATTGAGAAGAGAGAAAGCTCTCAAAAATGAAAATATACAAGGGGATCACCCCTATTTATACAAAAGGGAGAGGAGAGAAAGAGAGGCAAAATGCCTCAAAAGGAGAGCCCAAAAGGGGGCTCCCATGGAGTCGTTGGGAGCCCCCAACGGTCACATTTGTGACCGTTGGGGGCTCCAACAACTCTATAGTTGGAGCCCCTTTTGGCCTTTAAGAAATACAAAAATGAAATTAAAAAAATAAAAAAAGAAAAATACATTTAAATAAAAACTGAAAATAGTTGTTTTCTAAAACTACTATGTGAAATTACAAAAATACCCCTATCGGGTATTAATGTAATATATATATATATATATATATATATATATATATATATATATATATATATTAGATACATTTTAACAAGAACATCTTCTAGAGGTGGGGAGATATAAAAGAAGATAAAAGCAAGGATCTAGTTTGTTCAAATTTGGGTCTAATAAACCCATTCAAAAAATTGAAAAAGCAATCATATTCCAATTCCTTATGCCTTAGTTCAATAGCTTCTCCACTCCATTTGGGTTCTTGATGAGCAAGTTCACCCCAAATGGATGATAATTTGGTAAAGTACTTTCTAACGGACATTTCTCCTTGTTGGAGGGTCAATGCCTTTTTTTAAGATAGTATTTATTATTAAGTATCGTGTAGTGTTGGACCCAGTTTGGGTCTGACCCAGACCCAAACTGGGATTGCCCAATGCATTGACGTGCTTATTGTGGCATGAATGTAAATATTGTAAGTTGTTATAATAATTTTGTACTTTGTAAACTTATACCTAATGTTAAATACAATATACCAGGGCCACGATAATCAGTTGTGGTATCGTGAACCTGTGCAGCCCCATCAGCATCGAGTTTTCCCTCTTCTACCTTTTTTCTTCTCTTATTTTTTCTTTGTTGAAGATCAGGTTCGATGCAAACGTGACTTCTAACATGGTATCGGAGCAAGGTTGGATCTAGGGCTCGGTATTGCTCCCAAAGGTACGATACTTCGAATCTAGGGCTCGGTATTACTCCTAAAGGTACGACCATAGAGAAAATCTGCTTTGGTCAGGAAAATATTCTTCTCTCACTCTATTTTCGATATTTTCCCTCTTCCACAACCTACACCATTGTGTTCTCTTCCAAAAGCATGATTTATTTTCTCGTATCTATCCTCTCTTAAATTTGTTCTCGTGTTTTCATCAAAAACACGTGTTTCCCATTTAAAGTTCCTTTGAAACCCTATCCGCGACAAACTCGAAAATTCTGTTTTCTACTTTGAAACCTTAATCGTAACTCATCTTTTCCTCGTGATTCTCCTTTTAGAATCAAAACTCGTGATTCCCCCTTAGAATCTGTTACTGTGTCACCTTATTTCAAAAATTGTCGTTGGTTCATCTCAAATCATGATTTATCGTGATCTTGGTTCATGCTAATCAAACACGGCACGGTCAAGTGGCTTGATTCATTAACATCAGATTAATATTCTGCACATTTACGTGATCTGATATCTATCAAAAAAAAAAAAGGAAGACAGCAGATCCGAATTCAGTTATAATCAGTTCTCTTCTGGGCTGAACTTAGATAGTCACGTTATCCTGCAGTTTGATTAATCTTTCCATTAACCTTCTCTTAGAGTGTTTTCTACCTTATATTCATGTGTCCCATAATCATGGATTCTTCTTCAACCCAGTCTGATTTGTCATCAAACTTCCTTAGCCAATTTATTTCTGAAAAATTAAATAATTCTAATTTCCTGACTTGGAAAAGACAAATTGTTCCCTTTATCAGGAGCCAAGATCTCTTTGTTCACCTGGATGGATTAATACCTGCCCCACCAGAGTTCATCGCAAATGAGGAAACAGACACACAAGGGGCTGCATCTACCAAGCTTGTTCGCAACTCAGATTATGTCTCTTGGATGAGAAAGGATCAGGCATTAATTGCCTACATCACATCTACTTTGTCTAAGGAGGTACTAGTTGTTATTCCTGACGACTGCACAGCGATGGAATTGTGGAACAGGTTGACACAGACATACTCTCAGATATTTGAAGCAAGAGTTTTATTTCTCAAGCGTAAATTCCAGCTTCTTAAGAAAGGTGGTCTATCTATCATGGATTACTTGAATAAGCTGAAAACTATTACAGATCAACTAGCCATTATTGGATGTGAAGTGTCGGACAAGGATAAAGTGCAACAGACATTGAATGGTTTAGGCCCAAATTATCATGTATTGGTGACATCACTGTTGTGCTTGCTCGTGCTTCCTATATTTGAAGACCTCCGGGCAAAACTTCTACAATACGAAATGTCATTGAAAGGCATCGCTGAAGATTCTGGTGCTCAATCTGACTCCCAAGATGTCTTAGCCATTGGGTTCTCTTTTGGTCGTGGTCGTGGAGGAAATGGCTTCAGAGGAGGAAGAGGTCGTGGTAGATTTGCAAGTCCAGGTTTGCTTCCCACACCTAATATACCATTCAACTCTAATGCAAAGAATCAAACTCAAAGAATTATCCCGACATGTTACCTGTGCAATAAAAAGGGACATATTAAGGCACATTGTTGGTTTAATCCTTAAAATAAAGGCAAATTGCAAAACACTGAGAGCAAGAAGGAAAATAATGTTACCAAGTCTGATGGGGAGGTGAAACAACTTTTGCTGGCAGCATTGTTTGGGTTACATTTGAAAAAGAATGATCAGGGATTATGTTATGTTGATTCAGGAGGAGCGACCCATGTTACAGGCGATGGTGGTAAGCTTTCGAACTCGGTTCCTTACTTTGGTAAAAATAGTATTGTTATTGGATATGGATCTCACCATCACATTTCTCACATTGGTAATGCAATCATTCCTCTGTCAAAATCGTCTCTCAATTTGTCAAATGTTGTTCATGCTCCTAACATAAAAAAGAGCATCGTCTCTGTGTCTAAACTTGTTGATGATACACATTCTTATGTTGAATTCACTCTCTCTTCTGTGTATGTCAATGATCTTCAAACGAAGGAGACATTCGCTGAAGAGAAGTGAAAAGAAAATATATACATCTTCAAGGAAGATCCATTTGCGCGTACCAGTTCCGTCTTGAAGCCCTTATTGAAGTCTAAGTCTTTTCAGTTTGAGTCATCTAAGTCAGGTCCTGAGTCTATTTTTAGTCTTTCCAAATGTAATAAGTCAAGTCTTTGGCATGATCGTCTTGGTCATTGCAGTTATTCTTTTCTTGAGAAACTTGTATCAAGCAAATTAATTCCTAAATCAAGTTTAACTCTTGAGAACAGTAATAAAAAGTGTTCCAGTTGTCAGATGCGTAAGAGTCATGTACTTCCTTTTGATTCTATAAATAAAAGAGCTTCAAGATCCTTTAAAATTGTTTACTTAGATGTTTGGGGTCCTGCGCCCGTATGCTCTTCTTCTGGCAACAGATATTATCTCATTTTTATTGACAGCTACTCTCGTTATACTTGGATATTCTTTATGAAGCATAAGTCTGAAACTTTTCCCATATTTCGCAACATTCATGCCTTTGTTCGAAACCATTTCTCTACCAATATTCTGCATTTTCATTGTGATGGAGGTCGTGAGTATACATCAAAGGATTTTACTAATTTTCTCCAAAGTAATGGAATAAAGTGTAGAGTGTCTTGTCCACATACCCCACAGCAAAATGGGGTTGCTGATAGAAAGCATAGACATATTGTTGAAACGGCCATGAGAATGATGCACGACAGTAATCTTCCCATTATTCCATGGACAGAAGCATTTCATTCAGTTGTCTATGTTATAAATCGTCTGCCTATGACAGTTTTGTAAAATAGTTCACCATTCTCTTCTCTTTTCGGCATTCAACCCGATTATAATGCTTTGCATGTGTTTAGATGCATTTGTTATGTTCACATTGATGATTCTCTCAGGAATAAATTCCAACCAAAGGCTTCCAAGTGTAGATTTGTGGGATATGCTGAGGATTATAAAGGTTATCGGTGTTACGACTCTATGACTAAGCGTGTTAAGATTTCCAGGAATGTTATGTTTGACGAGAATAATCTTGGAGATGTATCTTTTAATGCATGTCACTGCTCACCTCAGTGTACTCAAGAAACTAATTCGGCTGACCAAAATGATATTGACTCAGGTCAAGCATGCTTACCTCAATCTGGTGATCAGGATGGTGGAGCTTCACACACTAAAGAAGGGACAGGCCCACAATCACATCCTATTTGTTAAAATATATGTAATTCATATATATGTATATATTTATATACATATATATTTGTATTATCTAAAATATTCGATAGGGGTATTTTAGTCATTTCACAAGTACCCGATAGGGGTACTTGTTTCTTTTCTTTCTTTTTTGTAAATTCTTTTTTTTATTTTTTACTTTTTATTTTTTGTATTTTTGTCCACCTAAAAGGGGCCCCACCATGGAGTCGATGGGGCCCCCAACGGTCACATTTGTGACCGTTGGGGGCTCCCAACGACTCCATGGGAGCCCCTAGGTGGCTCTTCTTTTAAGGCCATAAGGTCACTCCTCTCCTCCTTTTGTGTATAAATAGGGGTGAACCCCTCTTGTATTTTTCACTCTTGAGAGCTCTCTCTCTTTTCAATAAGAGACATTTATATTTTTATGTTCTGTTGTCTCTTGTGGGTTTGGGTGTTAGCCCTTTTGTTTGTTCATTAGTGGATGTTGTAAGTGCTTAATGCACTCTTTGCTTTTTCGCATATTTCATTACACTATTGACAAATTTAAAGGGTATGTGTATGCGCAAAGAGAAAAAGGTTCTCCCCCTGCTCCTCACACTGGATCAGATACTTATGTGCCTGTTGAAAATCTGCGGAGTTCAAATAGAGTCAGACATCCTATTGATAGGTGGGTCAGTTACAATAATTTTCCTATGGATCTTCAACTTTTTCTGCCTCAGGTTGATAAGCATGATGAACCCATAGGGTTTCATCATGCTGTGAAATCAAGCAAATGGATTGAGGCCATGAATGAAGAAGTGGAAGCGCTTCATGAATGCCAGACATGGGAAATTGTTGTCAAACCTCCTAACAAAAATGTTTTGATTCCAAGTGAGTTTATAAAATCAAGTATAAACCCGATGGTACTATAGAACGATACAAAGCAAGACTTGTTGCAGAGGGGTTTACACAGGAATATGGTCAGGACTATGATGAGACTTTAAGTCCCGTGGTCAAAATGGGGACAATAAGAATTATATTGTCTTTAGCCGTCAAACATGGATGGACATTAAGTCAATTAAATGTCAAAAATGCGTTTCTCCATGGAGACTTGAAGGAAGAAGTTTACATAGAACAACCTACAGGATATGCTAAGGGAGACCCAAGCACATATGTATGCATACTAAAAAGAGCCATATATGGTTTGAAGCAGGCCTCATGTTCGTGGTTTGAGAGTTTCTCCTTAAAAATACAGAGGCATGGGTTTTGTAGATCTCTCTTAGACCATTCATTGTTTATCTTCAAGGATAAAGGGATAACCTCCTTGTTGTTGATATATGTTGATGATATTATAGTTACAGGGAATTCAATGAATCACATTGAAGAAATAAAAGGACTATTAAGTCAAAGGTTTAAGATGAAAGATTTGGGAGATTTGCGTTATTTCCTTGGTGTCGAGGTAGACAGAAAGGATAGTTACCTGACCTTGACACAACATAAATACACACTAGATTTATTGAAGAAATTTGGCATGCAAGATTGCAAGCCTTTGTCCACACCGAGTGTCTTACATCAAAAGCTCAGTTCACAGGATGGAGATTTGTACCCCGACCCTACAAGATATCGAAGTGTAGTTGGTATGCTTCAATATCTTACCTTTACTCGCCCTGACGTTGTTTATTCTGTTAATCAAGTGTCGCAGATCATGCATGAACCACGAACAGGGCATATGGATGCAGTCAAGAGAATATTGAGATACTTAAAAGGTACCATTGGAGATGGGTTGGTGTATCAGAAAAGTTAGAAAAGAAGAAGCATGCATGATGTCACAATCTACAGTGATGCGGACTGGGCAGAGGATCCTAATGAAAGGAGGTCGGTTTTCGGATATTGCATCTTTCTTGGGGAAAACTTAGTATCCTAGAGCAGTAGAAAACAAAAGGCAGTGGCTAGATCAAGCACTGAGGCTGAATATCGATCAATGGCTGTTGCAACTACTGAAGCTACTTGGACAAGACATTTGTTGAATGAATTGGAGGAACAGATCTCCAAATCTATCTTATTGTGTGACAATCAAAGTGCCATTAATATATACAGTAAGACAAAACACATTGAGATAGATCAGCATTTCATTCGACAGAAGGTTGAAGACAAAGAGATTGATCCTCATTTCATTCCTATAGAAGACCAGGTGGCAGATCTATTTACAAAAAGTTTGACGAAAAACAGATTTTGGTTCTTGAAGAACAAGTTGTCCATGGTTCAAGACCATGCACAACTTGAGGGAGGGTATTAAGTATCGTGTAGTGTTGACCCAGCTTGGGTCTGACCCAGACCCAAACTGGGATTGCCCAATTCATTGACACGCTCATTGTGGCACGAATGTAAATATTGTAAGTTGTTATAATAATTTTGTACTTTGTAAACTTATACCTAATGTTAAATACAATATACCAGGGCCACGATAATCAGTTGTGGTATCGTGAACCTGTGCAGCATCGAGTTTTCCCTCTTCTTCTACCTTTCTTCTTCTCTTATTTTTTCTTTGTTGAAGATCAGGTTTGATGCAAATGTGCCTTCTAACATTTATGGGATAAATCTCTTGAAGTATACATCCTCTCGAGATAATCCCAAACTTGAAATGCCTTTTTAAATTTCAAATTATTGGCATTTATTCTTGTTTCCACCGTGGAAAAAATCTATGAAAGGATTTTATAATTCTTCATTTCCCACTCTTCATGCTTATTATTATATTCTTCAAAAGCCTTCTCTCTTTCTTCCCCATCAAGAACCTTAATTTCACCTTTTTCAATAATGGTGATTTTTTGTTCGAGTTCGAAAATAGTATCTTTGATATAGCCCCAAAGACCTTTTCTCTTAATATGGGCTTCCATATTGTCGGCCCAAACATTGAGTTTAAATCTGAGGGGAAAATGAGAGTCCTTTTCCCATATGGAAATGCCCTTGAGAGAAAGAAAGTCTTCAAGATTGAAAATCTTACCACCGGATCTTCTTTGAGCTTACTTGATGTATTGCGCTTTACTTGAAGTGATTTGCAAGAGCTTTTTATGCCAAAAGAATGAGAGTGAGGAATGGGTACGTTCTTCGAAGTGACCACTGTGATGACGCAATACCCAAGCTCTTCTTCTAGAAACCTTGCTCTAATACCATGTGAAAATGTCTTCAAAAAGACAACATACATAAGAACACTAAGTTCTTAATGAGAAACACGTGCACAAAGGCACAATAAGAACACTTTGAACAAATGTGCACAAAGGCACAACACATTCAAGAGAACACAAATGTACAAAGGCATAAAAAATATGAATCTTTATTCAAGATGTGGGAGAGCTTTTGCTCAATAGCTTAAGAAAATACAGAGGGGTTGAACCCCTATATATACACATGGAGACCTTGGAGGGGCTCCACATATAGACGTTGGAGGGGCCCAACGTCTATTGTGTGGGCCCCCCAATGGCCAAAAAGAAGAAAATACAACAACAACAACTACGCCTTCATCCCAAAACAATTGGGGTCGGCGATATGAACCAAAAAAGAAAATAATTCTGGGTCTTCCACATGAATCCTTCTCCTCCAATCATTTATATCCAATGCCATGTCCTAGGTGAGGTTCAAAGCATTCATATCTTTTCCTATCACCTCCATCCATGTCTTCCTAGGCCTACCCCGACCTCTTTTAACTAATATATTTTCACATTTCTCCATCCTTCTAACTGGAGCATCATTAGGCCTTCGCCGAATATGTCCAAACCACCGTAAATTATTCTCTCATCTTATTTTCAATGGGTGCAACGCCTACCTTCTTACATATCTTTTCGTTCAAAATCTTATCTTTTATTGTATTTCCACACATTCATCTCAACATATGCATCTCAGCTACACTCATTTTTTGAATATGATGTGTCTTGGCAACCCAACATTCTCTACCATATAGTAAAGCGGGCCTAATAGTCGTCCTATAAAACTTTCCCTTCAACCGCACTGGCATTCTACGATCGCACAACACTCCAGTTGCCAAAAAGAAGAAAATAAAAAAAAATAAAAAAGAGAAAAATGAAAAAATAAAGAAAGAGAAAAGAAATAAATTATAATCATATTCTTAAGGAAAATATGCGTAAAAATGGAAATGACATTTACCCTTTATATATATATATATATATATATATATATATATAGAGAGAGAGAGAGAGAGAGAGAGAATATATGTATATGTATATGTATCTCTATATATATGTATAGATATATATATTGACTTTATATTTTAACAGGGACACGATAAACCAGGTCTGGGGGTGAAAAAACACCCCCACCAAGTTTTTAAAAACTTGGTTTTGGATTGGGTTTGCTTCGAACCCGTAAAAATGTCTTCCAAACATTTCAAAACTGGGCTTTGGAAATGAAAACCCAGTTTCTAACCAGGTTTGAGGCATCATCCAAACGGGCCCTTAACAGCCAACAATGAAGCCAAATAAACATTATAAAGAAAAACACACATGCATTTTTTAAATAAAATTTGAATAATGCAAGTCAACTACATTATGATACTACCAAGTAACCAAACAACAAATATTACAAGTAATTTGTAGGCTTGTACCCATGTTATTATAACTTAATATCTACCTAAAGTAGAAATTCATTTCATTAGAAAGGGAATCCTGTGAAACAATAACAGGATATCTGCACATCACACATTACATAAAAACTAGGTGAAGCCAAATCCGCAGACTATCATTAACCCACTCTATCAGTTTCTTTTTCTCTTCCCCAAGTTACCTAAATATCCTTATCTGAAAATACTTTAAAAATATGCAATGATGGAAATACGTATTTTACTTGTCTCCACACTATGCTACCTAGACAAGTATACATTGATACGGGTGGCAGGTGTGGATAAATAAATGCTGAAGGCTTAGAAAACTAGATGCATGCACCGGGTGCACCTGCTCCCATCCACTAGAGACCATAATTTTCATTTTGTTGAGTTTCTTTGTCAAGTAATCCCTACAGATATGATCTACATAGATTGTCTAGTAGAAAATGAGTTTTTGATCATGTAACTTGAGGTGCATGCATGTTTTCCAAGAGGTGCAAAAAATCTTAAAGCCTAAAAGGTACCAAAGATTCACGACTTAGAATTCATTTTTTACATCCAAAAAACACAATTCAAAAGTGTGATCCCTACCCAATAAACTATGGTGAAACATCTATGGGGACAGATTGTACAGATGCAGCTTACACCCATAATTTCCAGCTAGATGGAAGTAGGCACACCTGGTCCACCCTATCTATTGAGAATGAAGTCATTCCCATCAAGTAATGGTTGACCATCCTAAGCACGTTTGGCTTTTTGTAAACAGAAATTAAGAACCCTTATCAAGGCCACGCTGTCTTTTCCTCAAGAATATTGAGCCTTAATAAAACTAAGGGGGTCGATAGAGCGATAACCATCTTTCCACCTAACTCTTTCTCCTCTACTTCTTCCTCTTCTATTGTCCCTCTTTCTTCTTCTTTCCAGCCTTTTTTTTTGTTTCCATCTATTACAAGCATCACAGAGTGATTTACAGAGAACAACGACAGTTTAAGGCCGAAACAAAGCATGAGCTTATGCCACCAAGTTGACGTTAGCTGCTGACATAATGCTAGGCTGGGTGAATGGCAGTTATGGCTTGGGTTTGCATGCACCTGAAAGAGCATTGTCTTAGAGGAATTATCAGCAGTTCTTGGGATTTTTAAATAAGTATTTGAATTACAATTTTTTCAAGTATTTTCTGCCGCTGGCTCGATTTGGTTTTTTGGGAGATTTTGAGCTTTTAAGGGGTTTTAGAACTTGATTCAGTGGCTGGAACCACTTCTGTTATCATTAAGAAAGATGGATTAAACCCTAGAATCATTAGATTAGAGGTGGTTGCTGACTTTTAATGACAACGTGGCTCTTGAGAATCTGGGATGGAGTCACATATGAACAAGAAATATACCACAGATCAAGACCCCTCTTCCCCCTCCTGCTTATTGTGTTCTACTGTCCATTTGTCATCTAACCTTCATAAGATTAGCGGTGTATGTTCTCATGTTCAGAAAAGGATCCAACCAAGTATACATTCAAGCCATCAAATTGAGCTTAATATTTCAACCATGCTAGGGAAGAGGGTAGCATGGCCCTAATAAAAAAATGGCCACTTAATCATTATCCAGGATACTATAGGATTAGACATGTATCAGCTAGAAAACACAATTCATCGTAGAAACAAGATCTAGGTGTCATAAATCAGATATCAACAACAATTATATCAGAATAATAAACCACTAATTGGAAGTTGATAGGCATAGATTAAGGTTAAATACTAAATTGGCAAAATAGAGTAAGTGTTCACAACAAAATTTTCACTGCACCATCTTACAAGGAATTAAAAAATGAGAATACTTACCCTAACAATATCTCCAACCTGCAGCTTTTTCCAAGGTATGGTTACCCATTTTTGTTCAACCAATATATCAATGGGACTACCGTTTATCACCTTGTCATTATTCAGCCGTTTCTGACATCAACATAATTGAGAAGAACTATTATCAGCTTAAAAAAACCACCACATAACAAGCTGAAAAAGAAAAGCAACATAGCTACCAGGGAGTGAAAATGAATACAAGAACCGATGCATGAAGCGGAAGTGGGGAAGCAAGTGTTAAAAAGTAGTATAAAGCATGAAGCGGGATTCACTTAGGAAGTGATTGTTAAAGCATGTGAGAAGCGAAAGAGTAAACATGAAGGAAACAAAGGAGAAGCGAGTGGGAAGAGAAGGGGAAGCAAAAAAAAAAATATTAACATGGAAAACACAAAAAAAAAATGGGAAAACAAGGGACACAAGTGGCAAGCAAGTGGGAATCTATAGAAATTGAGTGGGAAGTGAAAGAGATGTAAGAGGGAAGAGAATTGAGAAGTGAGTGGGAAGTGTGCTTCCCACAAATGGGAAGCGAGTTTCCCCCACACTTCCCCCTTTTGGGAGAAGAGTGGAACTTTCTGCTTCAGAAGCGCGCTTCCCACCCTAGAATACTATGGAAAAAACTATAAATACTAGTATTGCTTGCAGAATATTCTCAAAAAATCCCAAAATTTATAGTCAAAAAGTAATTAAAAGCATATAGTGAATCATTTTGCAACTGATAAAAGAAAGTAAAGAATTTCACTTACCCAATCCTCAAATGCTTCCTTTACAAGTGAAACAAACAGTACAAGGCTCAGCGGGACCACATTTGTGACAGGATGCACAGGGCTGCATATGACCATGAATGTTTATGGAAATGAAGATCTATGCAGAAACATGAAGACAGCTACTTTAACAGCATTAATCCCTCTAAAATATGATCATCACATATGCATGACACCAGGAACTCTATCAGGTTATATAGCTACAAAAAATTTCAGAGATCCCAGAAAGGAAAGAGAATTCATGATTTAACAAAAGGAATTTACCTGATTGGTGTTGTAGATAATATAGATATCATAAGAAAGTACAAATTTGCCACCCGCCTGAACTGTTAGTTCATCAAAATAAAACATTCACAGAAGGATTAACTAACAAAATAAACAATTAGACAACAGTGCAATAACATCAGAGAAAAGAAATTTCTTTCTGCAGGCAATAAGCATCTCACCTGCTCAAACAGACCTTTGGGGAGGAAGGTTAGGATGTTGTATTTTGTTGTTGATATAGAATTGCCCTGAAAGAAAGGAAACATGTGTCTCATTCAACAGATTCAGCGCAACATAAAAGGGCATATCATTACTCAAAAGATATGTATGGCCAAAAGTAAGCCAGACAATCCTTTTTGAGATTTTTTTTTTGAAGAAAAATTTAGACAATGATCATTATCCTAAATTCGCCTAACAAAACAATCTATTGCTGAAGGAAAGGGATTACACTTATCAATGATTATTACATTTTCATTTATGTGTGTACCTTGGATGATTAATCAGAACCAGTGTTATTAAAAACGCGCCTCAAGGCGCAAACAGCGCGCCTTGCCTCAAGGCAAGGGCCTTTATGCCTTGAGGCGCGTATATATAGTGCAAAACCCTCGAGGCGCCTCATACGCCATGAGGCACACGCCTTGAGGCGAGGCGCGCCTCAAACTGAGGCGTGTACGCCTGAGGTTTTTGGTTAAATGAGGGTCAAAGCCCTCATTTGACCAAAAATTAGGGTTTAAAGTTTAAACAAACCCTAATTCATCATGAATGCCTGAGTCTGTTCATGATTCTATTTTATTTTCGATTTATCGCATTTCCTGTACGAAGGAAATGCAGGTGACTTTTGTTTGGTTGATGCACTGCTATGGACGCGTTTATGGCTGGAGGAAATTCTTCCTGTATTTCTCTTTAGGAATCGTGCATTTGGTGCGTTCTTGTGCGGCTGCATTCTGATTTGGACTGTGATTTGTAACAAGTGTGGAAATTGTGAGTTACAGAAACAAAGAAATGAGTGATTAAATCACATATAGTTTTTGAATCAAGTCTTTGCTTCTCTGCAATCTGATTTACCTGTGTTTCAACATTACTTGTGTTTTATTTGTAAAATGTGCTTTGGTGTAGCATGCTGTTTGTTGGCAGTTCTGTATTAAGTTATAAACTCTGCGTGTGCGTACGTTCTTGTGCAATGGGGAAATATTGACTACACTCGACTGTACTGTACACTCTAGCAGAAACATGTGGTGCAATCTGTGTATGAGAAATCTGAACCCACAGGTATTCAGCACAGTTCGTTTATTGGGAATATCTCTTTGGATGTAGTGGTTCCAGCATAAAAACATGAATTTTCGGGCATGAAATTTTAGGGTTCTGGGGGTAATAGATACTTGAAGTTTAAAAAATATCTGCTTGTACAATACAGCTGGATCATTAACATGTTTTTGACTAAGAAAATCATTTAGATCATATCCCTAGGGCTTCATCTAGACAAAGTCAATAAAATTGAAAAAGTAGGTGGTTTGCATTAGAGTACAATATAGTTGAGCGGAACATATATATATATATATAGTCACTAGAACATGAGCATTTCCAACACTTTTTTTGCAAATCCGACCATGTGGATGTGCTTGGCATGGTGAACTTGCTAGGAATCAACCATTGGATCATGTATTTTTGGCGAAAAAATGTGATTTTTGGTTGCTTGTGAAACTTGTGGATAGAGAAGACCAGAAAATATTGCTTTTGGGCAATGGTGCATCGTGTGGCATGTGGTTCAGTTAGGCATTTTTTCAGAACTTTCAGCACTGTGCAGCATGCAATAATAAAATATCTCTACGGAGGGCTGTCTATTAAGAAGGGTATGTCCTATAATATTTGAGTGTATGTGTTTCAGAGTTTGAAGATTTTGATGCTATAAAATGTAGCAGTAACTTGCTAAATCGTGCATGATATCCCAAATTTTGGTGCTGTACATTATGACTGTATGCCAAGAGACATCATATTCAAAAAATGAGTGTAGCTGAGATGCGGATGCTTAGATGGATGTGTGAAAATACAATAAAAGATAAGATTCGGAACGAAGAGATACGTAAGAAGGTAGGTGTTGCACCCATTGAAAATAAGATGCGAGAGAATCGTTTACGGTGGTTTGGACATATTCGGCGAAGGCCTAATGATGCTCCAGTTAGAAGGTTGGAGAAATGGGAAAATATATTAGTTAAAAGAGGTCGGGGTAGGCCTAGGAAGACTTGGATGGAGATGATAGGAAAGGATATGAATGCTTTGAACCTCACCGAGGACATGGCGTTGGATAGAAATGATTGGAGGAAAAGGATTCATGTGGAAGACCCAAAATGAATTTCTTTTTTGGTTCATATCGCTGACCCCAATTGTTTTGGGATGAAGGCGTAGTTGTTGTTGTTGTACATTATGACTGTACATTATGACTGGAGAGTGCACATACCAAACTATATCTTTGATGAATGTGTTATAGTTCAGGATCTGGAGCATAAGGACTGTTCAGCCTGTTTTAATTGTGAGTCAAAGAGGTTAGTGATGCCATGAGGTTTGGTTATAATCACAAGTGACTTGATTAATGTTGCTTATAGCATGGGTTATTCAGTAAGGGCACTCTTTATTGCTTTACCATAGTTGAGCCATAACAAAATGTGTAGGTTGGCTAACAAAACCCATTCATGATGTGTTTATATGTAATCACTATGGTTGGTCAACATTTGGGAGTGATATATAATTTGTGACATCACATTTTTTTTCATGTTACTTAGTCTTTGATCTGGTGGAAATAATGAGTGTGATTGATTTGGTTATGATTTATTTGAGATTTTTTATTTCTTGTTGGTTGTTGCTTCATCAATAAAGCATTTTTTATTTACTTATAATTTTAGATATTTTTTATAGTTTTTTTAAGTTTAAAAATTTTTTTTGAGGCTTACGCTTTACGCCTCGCCTCAGATTTTGGTGGAGCGCCTCGCTACGCCTCAACGCTTTTCACAACACTGATCAGAACTCATCCACTGATTCTTTTTTCAAGGAGAAAGCACTTATCTATTATTTTTTTCTTAAGTAAATTGAACAAGTAGCTAGTTGATAAAGAAAACACTATCGCGTTGTCCTCTGTGACTTATAATCTCCTATTCCCCTCTAATCTCTTCCATTTTCTCTGCTTGTTTCTTCCCTGTTTTCTCATCTCTTCGACCATTCCCTTAGATGTAACATTGCAACAGAATAACAATGTGCCTCCATCCAAGTCTTTGTCTAGATCTTCCTTGCCATGGATCCCAAGCAACTTTACATAAAATATAGATTGTCCAACTGCTGCTTGCTCGGTTGAAGAAATCAATTAGTTCATAACTTATGCAATTCCAATCTTTCATAAGGATAATCTGACCTTTTGGTTGATAGCGAGTGTGTATTGGTGTGAAGAAAATATGCCTCATTGTTTTATGTGAAACTCACAAAAGAAGAATTCTTATTGGAAAGATTACTTCTGTGTGTAATTTTTTGTTGCACCATGACTCTAATCCTTTTCCTAAAGGCACGGTATTGGTAGTAGGCCTTCTCTCACACAACAATGTTTGTGTGGCTGATTTCTACAGCAGAGTTCCAGCGAATCTTATGCTATAAAAAAGTGGAGACTTGCAGCGACTTATTTGTATCATGCCATTTTTTCAAGGGCTCTTCCTTTTGACTTTAATAGATATCCAATTAAGTATCCATCACACTTGTATTAGATGGCTGGTTTTAGCACCTTAGGCATTGAGGCACAGTCATAAATGGCACTGAATATGGCAGTTCCAATTTTTTGTGCCTGATGACCTTTTCCATTTTAAAAAAAAATGAGAAATCTGAAGACTGGTTCCTTAGTGATGACTATTTACATGTGTCTTCAATACTATGTCTACATTGTATTCCTATTAAATGGTTGGATAGTGATATTTATGGGATCCACTAGCCTAAATTGGTTTTTGTTCTAGTTATAAGCTTTTAATCTAGTCTGAGATATAGTTTACTTTTTTTCCTTTTCTTTCCTTGTTTTTCTTGTATTATGACTTCCATCACTTCTTAAATCAATATTAATGGAATTTCTTTTTTAACGTTATCAAAAAAGGAACCTGCCAACTAGACAAAGAGTCCAACTAAAACTTGATCTTTATGTTGGAGCCTTCTTGAGCTGAAATAACCTGCAAGAACATGATGAATTATATACTCCAGAATATCTATAAACCCAAACTTTTATTAAAACTAGAATGCATGGCTCAACTTGAAGGCCAATTCTTGAGCATATATTTTTTCTTGATTAGATAGTATGATAATGCATTACAAGCCCTTGCCACCATTTAGCTAATGGAGCCTAATCTAGTGAATCTAGCTTGCAAATTACCAAGCCCCAAGTTCTATTGGTTCGCTTCTTAAATGAAGATCATGGTAGAATGACCATTCAGTAGCAAATTCTAAATGACCCCCCCCCCCCCATGCAACTGAAGAACCTTTCCATAGCAGGAAAACAATGTACACGCATGGTGACTACCACCATTTCAACCGAAGACTTATAAAAGGAGAGTTTCTTCTAATATCAAGCATTAATTGTCTTATTCGCACAATTTTCACACTAAATGACTAAAGATCCTGAATGATGCTCCACATCAACCGCACTTTGAGACTCTTCACACAGCCCAAAAAGAAGAATGCTATCAACATGCACAAGCCAAGTAAGCAAGGAGTCTCCATAGTAAAATCAACTCACAAAACTAGTGAGAACTACTATTTTAAGGAGCAAACAACGCAGTTCAAGTTACATAATAGATAGAAGGATGCAGAGCAGATTCTCTTCACAAAAGCCCACATCTAGATCTAAGGAGTGTCCTATCTCTTCATCAAAGCTTCATAGAAAACTATGAAAAAAAGTTAGAAATGGATCTATTGCGCAGAGGTGTTGAAGAGTCATTTATATGCACAAACTTTCAAGGAGCTCATTCAAGGCTTATTGCTACTTGGGGCAAAAAAGGCCATTGCACCTTTAGAGGTTTGGGAATGACCAAGGACTATTATATACTGAACGGTATTCCTGGTGGGGTTGGGATCCTATGGGAAGCTCCTACTCAAAGCTCAGATCCAGGGTGCAAGTGAGTGGCAAGGGAGCGGGAAAGGCATTAAAAGGCCCCTACCGTAGCAATCGAGCATGTGAAGATGTGAAGAGTGTGCCCACAACTAGGTATAAGAAACCCACTTCGCAAAACTGGTCCAACTTGTTTTCTACGTGAAAGAGATGTGCTCTACCAAATACATTGTGAATGCACATTTCTAGAAGAACAAATCCCCTTATTAGCAAAGGAATTAAGTGAATTTCTAATGAGCTACCACCATGCTACCCAATACGCTCTCCCATTCAAGAATATTCCCTGGTTAAGTTAATTGTTTTAGAAATCACCTTCTCTAATCTAGTTGAGAGAACAATAGACATTTCTCACATGTGAGATCAGCCTAAACCTTTGGAAATATAATGCCTCTCCCAGATAAAAGATAATTATGAATATAGATTTATAACATTTATTGAGTGTGACCCATTAAAGTGCAATTCATTAAGAAGCATTCTGTGACTACCTTGTGAATTTCTAAAATCCTCTGGAAAAACAAACTGGATAACCATCTAAACTCAATGCTCTGCAAGACTTCAAATGGCTTGTATAGTTTCCTCTCTCCAAATGTAGATCCTAGCTCCAATTTGTTCTCTGAACTACCACAAGGGAATTCAAAAGCTATATGTTTACCATTAACACATACAAGAATGTGACATATCGAGGATTGAGTGTTTGGACTCACTAGAAAGTGTATTTTGGGGGAAAATATTCTATCTGACAAATTCTATACAATATATTATTTGTAATCTAGAGCTGGGGTTAATGCTAAGTTAGAATTATGGAGACAGACATTGGAAGCAAGAGGTTTTAAGTTGAGTAAGAGTAAGACAGAATACATGGAATGTCGGTTTAGTAAGCAACGAAGTAATGATGAGAGTGTAGTGAAGCTTGGTGAGCAAAAAATACCGGTGGATGATTGTTTCAAATATTTGGGATCTATCATTCAAAAGTATGGAGAAATTGATGGAGATGTAAATCATAGGATAAAGGTTGGGTGGATGAAATGGAAAAGTGCAACTGGAGTGTTGTGCGATCGTAGAATGCCATTGCGGTTGAAGGGGAAGTTTTATAGGACGACAATTAGACCCGCTTTACTATATGGTACAGAATGTTGGGCTGCCAAGAGACATCATTTTCGAAAAATGAGTGTAGCTGAGATGCGTATGCTTCGATGGATGTGTGGAAATACACTAAAAGATAAGATTCAGAACGAGGAAATACGTAAGAAGGTAGGCGTTGCGTCCATTGAAAATAAGATGAGGGAGAATCGTTTACGATGGTTTGGGCATATTCGGCGAAGGCCTAATGATGCTCCGGTTAGAAGGATGGAGAAATGGGAAAATCTATTAGTTAAAAGAGGTCGGGGTAGGCCTAGGAAGACATGGATGGAGGTGATAGGAAAGGATATGAATGCTTTGAACCTCACCGAGGACATGGCATTGGATAGAAATGATTGGAGGAGAAGGGTTCATGTGGAAGACCCAGAATGATTTTCTTTTTTGGTTCATATCGCCGACCCCAATTGTTTTGGGATGAAGGCGTAGTTGTTGTTGTTGTTGTTGTAATCTTTTGATTTTATAGAAAAAGAATGCATTGGATTAAATTACACAACGCATGATTTCAGCTCAATTGTCTTCCAGCCATATTCACCTATAGCCTTCAAGTTAATTTCTCGGTGAGGATTTTTTTCAAAGAGATTTTTAATAAGTGGGTTTTCTCGGGAAAATCTCAGTAGTTTTAAAAAAAATTAAAATATAAAAAATAATGAGAAAGACAATAAAATGATAGGTTTTGACATTTTGTATCATTTTTCTTGGAAAAATATAAGGAAGTGAGTTTGAAAAGCTTTTAAAATACAAAAAAATACAAAATTTTGGCTCAAAGTATATAAAAATAAGAAAATTTTCAAAATTATTGCAAAAAATATCATAATACTACTGTGATATTTTGCTGATAATATTGGTTGACCTGAAACTGTCAATTATATCATGATATTTTCAAAATATCAGTGATATCAATGACACTGCTTCCAGCATGCACTGGAAGCTCGAATTGGCATATTCTTGCTCGCATATTCACTCTTACTCTCCCACATTCTTTTCATCAACCTTATTGTCTACAAATAAACATACTGACTAGATTCAATTTTGCATCCGATTATTAATCCAACCAGTAGCTTAATGATGGAGTGAGGCAACCGTGATCGACCCTCACGTAATGGGTACTGGCGTGGACACGTTTTTGGTGCAGCTAAAGGGGCGACGCTGATACAATAATGGGCTGACGTTGAGGCTTCTCGATCAGCACACAGCCCACGTTCCTGGGTACCGATGTACTGCAGAAGGAATCGGTGTCGTCCCGTTAACAGACTGTCGTGGCTGCTCCTTTCAATGCACAGTCGTGCAGCATATAATAACGCAGGAACAACGTGAAGCAAAGAAAGGCTCGGTTTCACGTATCCAAACAACAGGGGGTTAAAGACTGGAAATGTTTACAACTTGATAATAGTATAATACTAACAGTGAAATGAAAAAAAAAAACCACGACTAATAGAAAAATCAACAAAGCAATGAAACTGACAGAAGAAAAGGAAAACGCAGTAAAGAACGTGTGGTTGAAACAAAGGCAAGAAGCTTTTCAACAAAAAAATCCAATAGTCTGTTATAGGCTAAATGTGACAGAGCAACGACAAAATAATCAAACAGAAGCAAAGAAATAACAATGAAAAGTAAATGAAAATGAGACCAACAATAGACGGAATAAAAAAAAATCAAAGGAAAGTTGTTGAAGAACAAAAAACGTCTGCTGCCAAATTCAATATTCAATGTCTTCCGCACGAAACCCTAGAGGGGGTTTTAAAGGCTTTTGGCTGGATCCGGGTATTGGGTTCGGCCCCGGACCTGATGTCGCTCCGGTGTGCTGCTGGATCTAGAGTTGTCCATCCCGTACTCTCTAGGCTCATGATCTGGAATTGGCACGCAACGGGACCTCTTTCCCATGTCTTGGAACCAATATCTGGATTGGATCCGCTGCTTGGATCCGATCCCCAGAGTGTAAATCCGGTCCCCTGCTTGGGTCACGGTGTATGGACCCGGGTCCATCCTGCTCTGCATCATTCTCCCCGGGTTGGGAAGAAGTCGGCTCCGACGACTGATCTTCTCCACAGTAAGCATATAGATCAGACACACCGAAGATAGGTGCTTCCATTTAAAATTGTGATTTGCTCCTAACTCTACAAACTTACCAATGGCCACATCTCCAGCTTGCAAGTTGGCACCAATAAATGGGATTCCATTATCATCAAGGTTGGCCACCCTACCATACCCACGGAGTGTTTTTCCAAAATCTACTGCCCCTTTCATTTTGCAATGCTTCCCTATCTCCTTCACAACGTCAACTTCAGATTTATAACTTCTGATATGCTCAACCCTGAACATGCTATGCTTTCAATACCAAAGAGCCTTCTTGAAGGACACCAAGATGAACATTAACAGCCACAATTGCATCCAAACCCGTCCACCCGAGTCTCACTGTTATGGCTCGTGGGTTTGCGGTATTAGAGTTCCCACGCACGGGCTCAATGAGGAAAATTGCGGCCTTCTCGGGTCGGACAGAGGAACCCGGGTCCCCAACATTTCTCGGTGGGACACCGGGACCCTGCAGGTCCGAACCAGCGCGGGGTGCGATACCTAAGGTGTGCGTCCTTGAGCCCAGGCCGGGGATGAGACCCAACGCAACGCTGTGGTCCTGCAACTCAGGCCCGGCCTGCGACACAGTCGCAGGAACCCGCTGCGCACCTTGGCGGTTCAGTTGGAGGGTACCCGAACGAGGGTGACCCACTGTCGTTGCAGACTCAAGTTGGAGGGGGTATACCCGATGGGGAGGGTTGCCACTACCTGCATCCCTGTGCAGGGTTTCCTCAACGGCTTCACATCGCGACGTGTGTTGGAGCGTCACCCAGGTTGGGTCGATGGTAGTAGCCTCAACAAGGTGGATCGCGTGCGCGCCTAATAGATTCAGTTGCACTGTGTGCACGTCCACCTTGGATTCAAGCTCTCCCAACCGTGCCTCGACCATGTCCATTTGCTTTGACAGACCGACGACGTCTCGGCTGACACGCAGCAGATTTTCGTCCATTCGAGTCATCATCTCCATCATACGCGACATTTGACCGTCGTTGCCGGTGACCTCCTACTCCCTTCCCTTCGCCAGATCGTTCCTCACGTTTGGTGGCATGCTGTCGGCGACGGAGGATGCCCGGTGCTCTGATACCATTTTGATGCAGTGAGGCGACTGTGATCGACCCTCACGTAATGGGTACCGACGTGGACACGTTTTTGGTGCAGCTAAAGGGACGACGCTGATACAATAATGGGTTGACGTTGAGGCTTCTCGATCAGCACACAGCCCACGTTCCTGGGTACCGATGTGCTGCATGGGGGAGTCGGTGTCGTCCCGTTAACAGACTGTCGTGGTTGCTCCTTTCAATGCACAGTCGTGCAGCATATAATAACGCAGGAACAACGTGAAGCAAAGAAAGGCTCAGTTTCATGTATCAAAACAACAGGGGATTAAAGACTAGAAATGTTTACAACTTGATAATACTAACAGTGAAATGAAAAAAAAAAAAAGCCACGACTAATAGAAAAATCAACAAAGCAATGAAACTGACAGAAGAAAAGGAAAACGCACTAAAGAACGTGCGGCTGAAACATAGGCGAGAAGCTTTTCAACAAAAAAATCCAATAGTCAGTTATAGGCTGAATGTGACAAAGCAACGACAAAATAATCAAACGGAAGCAAAGAAATAACAATGAAAAGTAAATGAAAATGAGACCAACAATAGACGGAATAAAAAAAATCAAAGGAAAGTTGTTGAAGAACAAAAAACGGTTGTTGCCAAATTCAATATTCAATGTCTTCCGCACGAAACCCTAGAGGGGTTTTTTAAGGCTTTTGGCTGGATCTGGGTATCGAGTCCGGCCCCGGACCCGATGTCGCTGCAGTGTGCTGCTGGATCTGGAGTTGTCCGTCCCGTACTCTCTGGGCACATGATCTGGAATTGGCACGCAACGGGACCTCTTTCCCATGTCTTGGAACCAATATCTAGATTGGATCTGCTGCTTGGATTTTATCCCCAAAGTGTAAATCTGGTCCCTTGCTTGGGTCACGCTGTATGGACCCGGGTCCATCCTGCTCTGCATCACTTAATAACGAGGAAAAAAGGGTTGCTTCTTGTGTATAAAGTGAAAGGGAAAGGGAGGAAATTTGGTGGCTAACCACTTGATTTCAAATCATGCGCCGATCTTTGATTAGACTTTCTTTTCTCCTTTCCTTTTGGTCCTTCCAAATAATAATTCTAATAATGTGGAATGGAGATGCCATTCATGAGAGAGGATTATGTCAGTTCTTCAATATTTTTTTTAACATTTACCATATAATAGTCAAAATTAGCTTCAAGATATGGTTGTGTATATTTCACAAGGATAGTCCAATTTACTCCCATGTTATGTCCCTTCATATACTACTTTCAGTGTGAAATTGCACAAAAATTGCATTAGAGTAGTTTGTTTTTTTACAAATTATTTCAATATGGGAAGACATAAAGTGACTACATAGGAGCATGAAGTGAACCAGAGCGAGTGCAAAGCAAATGAGTTTGTTATCCAAAGGCTAAATAAGCCAGTAATAGGATGCAATATGATCTTGGGAGGTGAATCATGGCTCTCTTATCCTTACAATCATAAGAACTGAGCTCTATCTATGTGGTGAACCAACTCAATTTATAGCCCTATTAGATAATGGAGCAGTTCAAACTTCAAATGTGTTTAAACACGTTACGAATTGCCAAAAACCCATTTCAGAGAAAGATGTTGGTGGGATGAATATACACCTTAAAAGAGTGCATAATAATTATGCATGCTTATCCTTAGTTTAGCATAAGCCATGTCATGATAGTATTCAGCATTATGGCATCTATGATGTGCCTCAGAGATACTTTCCCTTTCAAAATAAAGGATGATAAATTCTATAGTGGTCCCAAGTCTTTCAATGCTTGATTTCATTATTAGGCTCCATAAGACTCTTAAGTGCTAATGTTAAATCACTAATTCTCTCATCTTTGTCTTTTCCTCTTTACATGGCCTTGTTCTGCTTTCTTGATAGAAATTAATTGGTACCCTCCGCTTCCTTTCTTCCATAAGTTCATTTCTTAAAGGGCACCTTCTTACTTCCCTAACCCCCCATTCTAGAAGGAAAAGTAAGTGTTGATAGTGACAAAACTAGAGCAGTAAAATGCCAACAAAAGCCCTAAGCGAAGCATGCTTAAATGAGAATAATACCAGGGTGGTTAACCAGTTAACCTCCTAGGTACTCCTCATGTGTTATCCCCATTAAATTCTGCTATGCTAGTTTATGCCTTCTGTTAGAACTCGGTCCTAAGGAAGGGTGGATTCCACAACGGAGCTCTGAGGCTGGTTAAACTTACCCTCCTGAGGGGCCGGTTTTAGCAGCTGAGACCCGAGTTGTCTGAATTAAAAGAGGGAAAGGGAAAATGGAGGTGATGAAAATGGGTGATTGACCTGGCATGATTCCCAAGAGGGGACGTCTGGGGTCATTCCAAGCCAGAATGTCTGCATGACAGGAGAGAGACAACCAGTCATGCCAGTCTGCGTGAGATGTGGAGGGAGAAACTCAATCCTTCAAGTAAAACATGAACCACAAAGTGAAGAATAGAATTTCTCTTAATAAACTTCATTGATTCTAATCAAGATCAAAAGTACATATTTGTGGAACCCAATCAAGAAGTCTAAAGAAACCAAGAATCCTAAACCAAGAAAACCAAGAGTCCTAATTCAAGAAAGCTAAGAAAATCAAGAAACCTAAAAAAAAGTAACACTCCTAATTAAAGAACTTCAAGAAACCAAGGATCTAGAAGCTGCATCCCTCAGGGTTGGTCGGCTGGGGCTCTTGGGATAGAGTCTAGATCCAAAATGGGTCGGATCTGGGGCAGTTCATAACACCTTCAAATGGTTCTTGCAAGTAATAGATGCCTAAAACATACACATGCCTCCCCCCCCCCCACCCCCCACCCCCCACCCCCCACACACACACATTTAAAGCTGTTGATATTAAATGTATTTCCATTTTCCAGCTGTGTTACTTAGCTTTTGAAGTGGAGTGTTACTCCAGCCACCTTTTTTCTCAGAAAAAATGATATGTAAACATGTAATTCTTTCCACTACAAATGAACAAGTAAATGTTCTCCAGGTATCCTTTGTGTCGACATTCTATTCTTTTTCACTTTAATGCCACCCACGATGCTAGGTACAAAATGTTTGCATGACAATATGATTGAAGAGAATCATGGTTTGGTTTTTTCTACTTATTTGCTACACTGGGATAGGCATCAATCTGTTTGATTAAAGGCAATGTCGTCTTCCTTTATCTTAAGGATACCAGTGCCAGACGATTTTCCTAAGTTGAATTTGACAAATTTAGTGTCCTGGATGCACATAAAACCCCAAAATCCTAGCAGGCCAATGTGATGTTTTTCATTCCGCAGTAAAAAGAAAGTCATACGGTACCACACAAACAGAGGTAAGGGAGTGCTTAGATTCTTTCACTTGGAATACAAATGAAGGTGGAATCCCGTCGGGACCCGTCAATAAGCTCGGCATCCCTAAAGGATCCAGGTTTTGAATCGGGCGTATTTAGGTCATCTTCGAATCTTGAAATTCTTTTCGTTTTTCGTGAATCCGTGGAAAGCAAGCTCCAGATATTCTGCCACGCCAAAAACTGTGCGGATAAGCTGGGATTTCGAATTCCAACTCAGAAAAGTGGTGTTTGCACAAACAATTATCACCAAAACACTGTTCCCCAAACCGGAATCGAAACGCCTACCAGAACCCACAAAGAAACGCATTCACCCAGATCTCCAGCCCTCGATAGGAGATCATCAAAAACTCATAAGAAGCCGTCTCGTTTGTCAATCATATGAGCCTCGAGAATTTCGTGAATTCTTTCGATTCGATCGGGACTCTCGAAGAAAACGAAAAGGAGACAATTGAAAGGAGACTGGGAATACAGGGGCGGAAGGTAGGAGGGGAACTACCTTGAATCTGACGGGGAGGTTGGCCTCTCGGTCGTTGCAGTAGATGGTGCGGTGGCCTGGCCGCTGCGGCTGAACCCTGCCGAGGTGAACCGTCCGCGAAGACGTCTGCCTGTCGGTGACATGGGAAGAAGCCCTAGACCTCGACATGCTCCTTATGGAAGATCTCGACGACGACAACGACGAAGACCTCTTGATCCAATCCCAACCGTTCATCTTCCCCCAATTCCACCCCAGATCGCAACTCCACCACGGAGCGCCGCCCTTCCCTCTCTCCCTTCCTCCTCTCCGACGATGCAAGAGAAACTAACAAACCAGAGAGAGAGAGAGAAGCAGAGCGTGCACAGTAGGCAGGTTGGACGGAGTTTGGGAAATGGAATTTTTTTTCTCTTCTTTTTTTCGTTTGCTTTGGGTTGTCCTCCTAAGAAAGAGAGAGAACCGCAATTTCGTTGCCTTCCGCTTCCTTCAATCGCGTCAGCGCGCGTTGGCATCTTAATGTAGAACAAAAAAAGATGCTCAAGTCTTTCTTTTTCCCGTCAACGAGGAGGAAAACTCATGCTGCGACAAACGGACACATTTAAATGCCAAGCTCTTTCATGGTGTTCTGCCAGCTGTCCGAATTACACTAGTACTTTTTACGTTTTTTACGTGGCAATAGGTCTACGATAGACTTGTTCTTCAAATCAACTCCAAAAAACAGTTCTATGATTTTCTTTCTGAAAGCATCGATTATGTCTCTGGCCCCATTCCATATTAGCTTTACGAGGGACTACGGAAAACGCGTATTTGCTACTCACCAACTTTGTCCAGTGTTTGATTAGATTAGTATTACATGTATTGACGTCCTCTTTCAAAAAAAAAATATACATGGATTGACGTCGCTTACTTTTCAAGTTTAAACTCATGCCAAGTCGGGTAGATCAGGTCGGTCGAGATCCTTATCCTTGACATTACTTGGATCCAATTAATTTGAGTGGATCCAATTGTGCCTTCTAATATGGCTACCTTCTTACGACCACTGTAACAAATATCTCGAGATTTATGAAAAAAAAAACATAAATACCGTGATTTAAATGTGATATTTGCATTTTAAATGGCTATTTATCATGAAAAAACTGTATTGTTATTTTTAAATAATTTTTATTAATATTTCCTTATAAAAAATAGTTTCTATATTTTTTAATTTATTTTTTAATTGCCGAGATTTTGCCAAAAAATTTGTGAGATTTATAAAAAATTTCAATTTCTTGTGAGTTTTTGACAAACGAGATTTTTGCTAAAAAAAAACGTTTGTCAGTACTTCATTCCAATCGCTAGCTTTGTTTTCAGCAATCTGTTTCTCTTTTTTTTCAAGCATAGTGCAGTGATACCTATGGGTGTCAATGGGTCGGGTTTACCCAGACCCGACCCAAATCAAACCCTAAAGGTTCCTGGTATGGGGATAAATAAGAAGACCTGATTGAGACTCGGGTTCGAACCTGAAGGTCCGATTAATACATAGACCCGACCAGAGTTCTGATTAAGACCCTCAAATTTTTAATGTAAAAATGATTAAAAAAATGAATTTACCATGTATGGACCGGGTCATGGTGACAAATATCGTGAGATTTATGAAAAACTCACGATAATATCGTGAGAAATTGCCTAAAAGTTTAAAACGGCAATTTCTCGCAAGAATTATGAAAAAACATATACCCCACGATTTAAACATGATATTTACATTTTAAATGGCTATTTATTGTGAAAAAATTATGTAATTTTTATATTTTTTATTAATATTTTCTTATAAAAATATTTTTTACATTTTTTAATTTGTTTTTTTATTGCCTAGATTTTGCCAAAATAAGTGCAAGATTTATGAAAAAATTTCAATTTCTCACAAGTTTTTGAAAAACGAAATTTTGCCAAAAAAATGTTTGTCACTATGGCCCAGGTTTGGTTTATGTAGTTTTTATCGAGACCACCGGGTATGGTTTTTCTTATAAGGGACCCGATTAGACCTGGGTCCAGACCCAATACCATACCCAAAAATCTGGTTCAGGTCTGGTTCTACTTGGGTCCGAACCAAACCGAATCCGTTGACACCCATGATGATACCTACATATGGTGCCAACAAAGAAAAACAAGTTGTGCAGTCACATTTTTTCATGCAAAATTGAGGGTTTTATTTTGTTTTGATCAGGTATTGGATCTGACGGGTTGGATCTAGAGATTTAACCAAAAGAAGCAACTCATCACCTTGATCTGCTACTACATGCTTATATCAATACATGTGCTCCAAAACTTATGTTGGAATTGCTTTCCTTGATTGGCGTATGGTGCTTTTGTTTTTTCTTTTTGGGGATTTGTTAGTTCCTATGAACCTGAAGCTTAGATTTACGGTAGTGTATCTCAATGTATATTTCATCAAATTTACCAACGCTAAATACTAATGAAACACTCATATTAGAAATCACAAATAGGAGGAAAGTATGTAGGCCATGTTTGGATGCCAGCATAGTGACAAATATCGTGAGATTAATGAAAATCTCTTGATAATATCGTGAGAAATTACATGAAAAATTAAAACGACAATTTCTCGCGAGATTTTGAAAATCTCGCAAGATTTATGAGAAAACATAAATACCGTGATTTAAACATGATATTTATGTTTTAAACCGCTATTCATCGTGAAAAATGATGTGTTTTTATTTTTAAATAATTTTTATTAATATTTTCTTATAAAAATATTTTTTAATTTTTTAATTTATTTGTTTATTACCAAAATAAACATGAGATTTATGAAAAAAATTTAAGTTCTCATGAGTTTTTGAAAAATGAGATTTTGCCGAAAAAAACATTTGTCACTATGGATGCGAGAAGCAAGAGGGGCTCCGCTAGTCAGGTAGGCGCATCTAGTGCAAGTCACCTTGTGTTGGGACCTTGCAGGTTCAAAACCTAATGGTATAGTTGTATAACTGGTAGGGGTCTGCCTCACCCCAGCTTTGCCTTTCAAAAATAAAATGTTTGGATGCTAGAATAATCTTGTACGAAAAGAAAAATTTATACGTGAGAAGTTCAAATTTGTAAAATTATCCTTTGTTTGTGTGACATGAAAACCAAATTAATAGGGAGAAGGCAGTTTGTCTTATGAAAAGTTTCTACATTTTCTGAGATGAAATTTTGGAGTGAAGAGCTCATTTTTTGGAAATTTTTCAAATAAAAATTTTTTGTTTGTTGGAAGCAAATGAAAAAACAATACAATTTTTATTTTAGGTGACATTTTTATTTTCACCTCTAAATGTACCCTAAGGTCACGTTTAGAAGTTAGAAAAAATCTCATAGAAAAAGAAAGTACAACCTATGATAAGCTTTAATATGATAATTTTTTAAATGAAATTTTTTCACTTGTTTGTGTGCAATAAGAGTATGAGGAGAATAGAATAAGAGGATGAGGAGAATAGAGAGAGGGTTGTGGTTGAGAAGAGAACAGGAGGGAGGAGGATAAGAGGGTGACAATAAAGCCCTCCCGCGCCTCCTGTTTGGAAATACAATACAATATATGAAGTCATTCGTTGAATAATCTACTATTTAATTTCCAATCAAAATAAGCATATAGATCCAATTCTTAGGATTATTACCGAATACTCTAATACTTAATAATAACAAGTGAGTATTGAAAGAAATGATTGCTTTTTTGTTTTATGGGAAGCCAGAGTATCACTCACTACACTATCACTATATCACTACACTTTATATATATATATATATATATATATACTCGGAGGCAAAGATTTCAACGCCGTTCATGGCGAGGATGTCAATGAGGTCAAGGTCGTTGGGGACAACGATGGTGGCATGGTTGTTGACGTCAGTGAGCTACAGGGTGGAGCCGTCCTTGCTTAAGCAAATACGCTCCACCTTGCCCTTCTTCACGGCATTGAGGAACTCACTATAGCACCATTTAGAGCCATCAGGGAGGTCAGAGGAGGGGTAAGGTGATTGGGGTTTGGGGGCCATCATGAGGGATTAGGCAAAGGAAGATGCATTGATGGTCTATTGTTGTTGTGGGATGGTAGCATACTATAATATTTATGAGTATGGATTAGCCGATTGTCCTAGTAAAATACTTGTTTTTGTTCTTTTTTATATTGACAAATCATGGGTCATAACGAAACATGACTCTATGTACTAAGTGGACCCATTTAATTTGACCTAGTTAGTAACTAGCCCTCCTTTTTTTTATTGCCAAACTCTGCTTTTGTGGCTTAAGTTGGGGTCGGTCCAAGTCAAACCTGGACACACTCCACCAGATCTTCTACCATTCGTAACAAACAAGATCAATACCTTTGTGCAAATTATGGTGGTGGTGGTGGTGGTGGTGGTCATATATGGTGAGATGGGTGGTAGGGAGTGTAACTCAAAATTTTCTCTGGTTGGAAAATATTTTTTTACCCCCTCTTTGAGGAATGTTACCTATAAAAAAGTGTACTTTTATGAAAAGTTCTTTCAGAGAAAAAGTCTCTCTTGTTTGGATGGGTCAAAAAAATCGTAGGGATTTTCGATCTCCTATCAAGCCTATTTTAACCAATTTGTTAACGACATTAAAGCTTTCTAATGATAATTGTATTGTCATTAGCAGTTTAAAATTATTGTTGGCATTTTTTTGATGTGACATTAAAAGGGTCCAAAAATAATGAATTGTCGTTAGCAAATCTCAATGTGTCCTTAGTATTTTGAAGTATTGTTAACCGCTCCAATGTAGTGTTAGCGACTCATTTGGTTAAAAAACTCATGACATCTAGAGATTAGCTTTATAGAGTCTTATCCTTATCTCGCAAACTCATGAGATAGGATTCAATTGGCCTACCTTCATTCCCTAAAACCTAAAAAGCTTTCTAACATATCTCTTCGCATAAGATAACTGCCAAATGTAGATCCTTATCGATTTTATTCCAACAAACTCCCTCTCAAGTTGGAGCATGGGATTGATAACACCCAACTTGCTTTTGAGTTGTATGAACTGGTCACGTCCCAATCCCTTGGTGAATATGTTTGCATATTGCATTGAAGTAGGGACAATATGTGTCTTGATCATGCTGCTATGTTTTTTTTCTCTTATCACGTGATAATCAATTTTTATATGTTTGGTACATTCGTGGAACACTAAATTTGCTGCAATGTGAAGAGCTGCCTAATTATCACAAAACTTCAGCATGGGTTGATGGTGCTTAATATCTAAGTGTGTTAACAAGTATTTCAGCCATGTTAACTCATAACTGACAAGTGTCATTGATTTGTATTCTACTTCAGTCGATAATCTTGACATTGTTGTCTGCTTCTTAACCTTGCAAGATATAGGACTCATTTCTAATATAATGCAATACCTTGAAGTGGATTTTCGTGTTTGTAAAACATGATGCCCAATCTAAATCACAATACCCTGATAATTGTAAATGGCTATTTGATGATAACAAAGGATTTGAGATAATGCAAGAGACGTAGAGTGGCATCAAGATGAGGCCTTATTGGTTCATGCATGCATATATTGGCTTAGTATATGTACACAATATACTATATTTGGCCGCATTATAGTGAGATATATTAATCTCTCCACTAGGTTATGATAATGGGTTGGATCTTTCAACAAGTCTCCTTCTCTCGAACTGAGTTTCAAATGCTGCTCCATATGGAACTCTAATGGTTTGATCCCCAAATAACCATGATCCCCAAGAATGTATAATGTGTATTTATGTTGTGACAAGAATATGCCTTTTTTTGATCTTGCCACTTTAATTCCTTGAAAATATGTGAAAAGCATTATTAAGAAGTGTTTTTAGTTGATCAATTTATATCACATCATCTTCGACAACTATGATGTCATCAACATACATGAGGATGAATATACATCCTTGGTGATATATAAAAATAAGAAGTAATCAACGTTGGATTGTGTGAAACTATTTTTTTTAAGAAACCTAAAAAATTTTGCAAGCCAATTGCGAGATGATTGCTTCACTCCATAAATAGATTGTTGAGCCGACAAACACGTTGTCCTCCCTATCGACTAAACCCTAAGAGCAAGGACATATAAATCTCTTCATTCAAATCGTCATGTAAAAAAGTATTATTGATGTCAAACTGGCGAAGCACCCAGTTTTTAACAGTAGCTACGACCAAGAGGCATTGGACAATGACAAGTTTTGCCACGAAAGCAAAGGTCGCATGGTAGTTAAGGTCTTCAATTTGAATATATCCCTTTTCTACAAGTCAGGCTTTATAATGCTCGATTGAACCATCTAATTTGTGTTTGACTTTGTAAACCCACTTACAACCAATGGATTGTTTGCCTTGAGGAAGATGAGTAAGCATCAAAGTATGGTTGTCCTCTAGAAAATGAATTTTGGCCGCCATAGCCTCTCATAAATATGCATATTTCATAACCTAGACAAAGGACTAGGGTTCAGGGTTTTGAGCAATAGCTGCAAGGATGGCACGTTGAGTGGCAGAAAAAATTTCATAGGTGAGATAATGAGTGAAGGGTTACCTTGTACCTTTCTAGGCGACACTCTAGGCATCTAGCGGGCATAAGCAAACTGCAACATAGCATTGGTAATCTTTGAGATGAACAGGTTGAGAGCATTCTCGAGTGGAACGTCTAGCAGGAAGAGGGTGAGGAGGTTTAGGTTGAGAAGGGATGAAATGCACTGGTTCGATAGTAGGGCTAGGTGAGATTGGTTTGACAACTAAACCTGGTATATAATCATGGGTAGGATGGGTGTTGACAATTTTTTTTTGAGAGAAATCGGCTGGTATGGACACAAAAATGGATATAAGTAGGACAACAATGCTAACGTTATTTGGTGCACATGTGGTAGACTAAAATGGAAAAATATTTTTATGAAACACTACATGGAAATATGGGTTTCAAGATCATACAGCTGATAAGCAGCTTGGGCATAAGGATAACCAATAAATATGCATTTCTTGGCTCTACTATCAAACTTATGGGAGTGGTTTATATTTTGAGCATAACATAAACATCCAAATACTTTGAGATGTTTATATTGAGGGTTCTTGCAGAATAGGAGTTCATGTGACATTTTTTTGGCAAAGGCCTTGCTAGGAACTCAGTTAATGAGATATGCAGCCGTCAAGATGCATTCTTCCTAGAACTCAAGAGGAAGGTGGGCTTGAAAACACAATGCACGAGTCATATTTAGGAAATCTTGGTGTTTGCATTCAACTACCCCATTTTGTTGAGGTGTTGAAACTCAACTATATTGATGAAAAATCCCCAAGATAAAAAAAATGACTGCATATCATTAAAAAAAAATTCACTCCCATTGTCACTTCTGACCTTTTGAATTTGGATTTTGACCATTGCAAAGAAGTCTTGAATTAAGTAAAAGGTTTCAGACTTATAGCGCATCAAGTAAACCCATGTAGAATGAGTATAATCATCCAGAATAGTCAAAAACAATATGCAACAGATAACGACAGAGTTTGATATCCACCCCATAAATCAATGTGTATGAGTTGAAAAAGTATTGTAGAGCTAATGACACTATTTGGAAATGTAAGTCATGTTTGTGTAAGAAGATAGATCGAGCAAACACCATCAAATTTACAGGAATTTATTTTATTTGAATCAATAAGAGTTTGAAAACAACAATGTGAAATATGTCCAAGACGACAATGCCAAATATGAGCAGAACTAAAAATAGAAAGAGCAACTTCACCCATGACCTCAAAGATGTATAATCCATTTTGCAATTTACCCACTCCAATTGTCCGTTTCAAGTGCCGACCCTAAAATATACAAGAATCATTAGTGAAAGTAACATCATATTGTAAATCATGTGTGGCTTTACTGATGCACAACAAATTATATTTAAAACTGGGCACACACAAGGCATTGGATAGGTGAAGTCTCGAGTTTAGGTTGACGCTTCCAATATGGGTGATAGGTATAGACTGTCTGGTAGACAAACCTACTGGTGGACATGAAACAAAACATTTGGTATCAAGAAATTCTACGTTGTAGACTATATGATTAGTGGCACCTGTGTCCACGACCCAATAAGGAGAATGACAAGAAAGAGACAAGGATTTACCTGCTAAGTAGACTTGAGGTTTCGGTTTACCTTGGGATATGATTTGTGCAGAGAAAAGGGCTTTAAGAGCATTATATTGTTCAGGCATGATCTTAGGTATGGCAGTATCACAAGTGGTCGAATTTGCCTTTGAAGTTGTGTTGGGGTACTATGTAGCTGATAACATCGAGCTTTGATGTGGCCTAATTTTTCTCAGAGTTCACACTTAGGCCTAGTATATTTATGTCACAACATGATTTGAACCTCTCTTGAGTTCACATGTGGAACCATATTTTTGCCGTGTTTTGATTCAATAGTGGTAGCCATCATGATGTGTTCACTTGACGATGGAGGGAGCACACATATCTCTCTTTGTCTTTCTTCTTGAACAACAAGTGCATATGCCCTTGAAACCAATGTAGTAGGATCCACGTTAAGGATTTGACTCTGAATGGGGCCATAGTTATCATTGAGGCCCATCAAGAACAGAATCAACCTACCTTGTTGTTGCATTTCTTGAACTACCTTCATGGCTCTGCAAGAGCAAACCGGGTATGCGATATACAAAGCGAGTTCATCCCACATGCCTTTGGGCTTTATAAAATAAACAACAACAAATGTCTGAAGTTTGTGATTAATGATATCAAATTGAATTTGATAGATGTGGGATGCGTTAGACTGAAAAAAAGGTCAAGAAATTTAGTCCACACATCAAACACATTATTCAAATAGATGACACTGGATGACAAATCTTTGTGAATTGAATTCGAGATCTATGAAAGGACCATGTCGTTACACCTTTGCCAAACCGCGAAAGAGGGAGAAGAAGCGCCGGGCTTCAAAAAAGTTCCATTAACAACTGAGTTTATTTTTGGTGCTCAACGCCATGCACATTGCTTGTTTCCAAGTCGAATAATTTTCACTGGCTAAGAGTTGGGAAACCAATATGGTACCTAGGTTGTCTAAGTGATGCAGAAAGTATGGGTTGACCGTTGATGCATCATCTTCTGAACCAATTGTCTTTGGGATTTCGGAGGCCATGGAAACTTGTAGATTGGACGTTGAGAAGACTACAATGCAATCTGAATAGCTGAAATTGTGATACAACTGGTATGCAGACGGATCAAGCATACAATCCAAACACAACAAACATGGAATCAGTTTTATGGGCACACAGTTCTACGATTAGCAATGAGCAGTGACCAGGGCTGGTTCAACGACAGTTGATCGTAACACTGTGGCAGATGATGAATAAAATGCTACCGATAATGAGGCAGTCAGACGAGATAAAGCAGAGTTGCGCATGCGCTGGAACTGTTGAGCAGTGACCAGAGATCAGCAGGAACTACCACAGTGACTGCAAGTGTCAACAAACACGATGATATACTTCTCACATATTGTGAGGAAGTCGAGAGCAGATTTATAGAACTCACTTTGATATCGTGTTAAAATGGTAACCGTATAGGAAAAATGATAACTTAGAGGTAACAATGATGCAAAATGGTAATCTCAATTTTCTCTAGTATATGGAATATATGTTACACTATTACAACATGTTTATATATACATGATCCCATGATTTTAGTGATGAATAAAGAAAAACTTTATCTATGACAAAATTGGTAACTTTAATTTCAACCAAATGAGATAAAATTGATAAGGTAACTGCCAAATGCAGATCTTTATCAATTTTATTCCCATGGGTCCGACTTCTAGGATGGCATTGAGGACCGCCCAACATTGAAGCAAGTTATATGTTCCCCCTCGAAGATGGTCGTTAGCTACAATGTGCGTTTGGGGGTCTCAATGAGTGCCACATATATAAGCTCATGGGGCTCGTATCTCTGTGTGTGTCAGCATCATAATCCAATGCGATTGCAAAGGCTTAAGTACCCTTTCCCACCATTCTTGCCTTGAAACGATGGTTCAGGAAGATGATAAAAATGTCCTCCATTCAAAAAAAGGGAAATGACGATTTGAGATCCTCCATCTAGAAAAGTGAAATGTCGGTTCAAGAATAATGTTAACTTTTTAAAGTCCAAGCATTCCATTTTTGCCCCAAGCAGTAAACTTTTACACCATCTACTGTAACAAGAGCTCCCTTTGACGACGCACCCTTTGCCATCGTCTACTGCCACCATACCCTCCTTTGTCATCGTCTACTGTCGCTGGAGCACCCTTTGTCGTCGTCTGCTCCACCGAAGCACCCATTTTTGTCGTCTGCTGCCGCTGAAGCATCCTTTGTCATCGTTTGTGCAGTGGCAACATTGTTGCCACCATCAACTGCGTCTACCTTCTGGGTGTTTCTTCTCCACTGTCGGATTACCATGGTTTTGTTATGCAAACAAATCGATTTGTAAATCTGAATGCTAAATCTTACAACTGGTTTTACTATTTATGCTAAATAACACCTATTTTCATACTGAAACAAATCGATTTGTACCTATCCACCTTCTGGGCATCGTAAAACAGTTAGCATAATTTGTCCTTATGAAGACCAAACATTTCAACGATATATACTTATGAAAGCTAAATTTCTACAATGATTTGTACGTTCAATGCAGCAATGATTTATACGTTTGAAACAATAATGATTTAATGAAACTACCATGATTTGTACTTAAGTTTGATAAATCGTACAATAATATATACGTATGAAGATAAACGTTACAATGATATGTGTATATGAAGGTTGCGATTTATACAATAATTTATAAGTTTGAAGCAGCAATAATTTATACATTTAAAGCACTAGCGATGTGTATTTATGAAGTTACCTGGATTTGTACTTAAGTTTGCTAGATCTTACAACGATGTTTACTTATGAAGCCAAATATTATGATGATTTATAATATTGGTGATTGTTTAATGAATGCGATAATTTGTATTATTACATACTTAGAAAGGCGGTTGTAACATATAATGTTGCGGTTAAATTTATGTGTTGTGCATGTTAGCAATGCCTAAAACTCGTCAGACAAGAAACCCCCCACCGTTCTATGGGATGAATATTAGAGAAGTTATCCACCAGTCCCATCTATATGAGCGTTATGAAAGGTACCAAAATATAATGAAGATTGAAAATGATAAAGATAGGGACAAAGTGTTGAAATTGTATTGTGCGGAGAATTATCCATCAGATATTGAGGCTGAAAAGCAACAGAAGAATGAGGAAGAACTAAGGATGAAGAAGAAGAAGAAGGATGATAAGGAGAATGAAAAGTAAAGGCAAAGAAAGAAGGCGGAGGAGAATGAAAAGTAAAGGAAGAAAAGGCAAATAAAGGAGGCAGACGGGATAGAAAGGCAAAAAAAGAATAAGGAGGAAGAGGAGGAGAGGAGAAGGAAATTGAAGAAAAAGGAGGAGGAAGAGAAGGAAAGACAAATGATAAAGCAAAAATATTTTAAAAAGCAAAGGAGGATAAGGCAAATGAAGAAGGAGGCAGAGGAGAGGGAAAGGAAAAAAAAGAATAAGGAGGAGAAGAAGGAGGAGGAGGAGAGGGAAAGGCAATTAAAGAATGAAGAGGAAGAGAAGGAAAGGCAAATGATGAAGATGGAAGAGGAAAGGCAAATGAAGAAGCATCAGGATAAGGAAGAGAAGAAAAGGCAAAGGAAGGAGAAGAATGACAAGGAAGAGAAAGAAAGGCAAAGGAAGGAGAAAAAAGACAAGAAAGATAAGGAAAGAGAAAGGAAGAAGCAAGAAGAGGAAGAGAAAGAAAAGGAAAGGAAAAAGCAGAAGGAGGAAGAGAAGGAAAGGGAAAGGAAGAAGCAGGAGGAGAAAGAGAAGGAAAGAGAAAGGAAAAAGCAGGTGGAGGAAGAGAAGGAAAGGGAAAGGAAGAAAGAAATTGAAAAGCAGAGTTGGGAGGCGAAGGAGCGAAGGAAGGAAGAAGTAGAAAAGCAGTGGGAGGCGGCGAAGCAACAAGAAAGGCAGAAGATGGAAGGAGGGGATGAAGAGGAGAAAAGTGTGACCAAGGTACATAAATTGATCTTGTCTGTCATGATTTACTGTAAAAGGTACTATTGTGATAGCGATTACTATGTATAACAATTATTGTGATAGCGATTAATGTATAGCGATTACTGTGAACGATTTACTATGATAGGTATTATTATGTATAACTATTACTGTGATAGCGATTACTATGTATAGTGATTACTGTGATAGCGTGTGTGCAACAATTATTATTTGTAGTGATTACTGTATACAACGAGGTGTAGAAGTATTAATGAGACTAATTTATAATTAATACAAATAATATGTTATTTTGTGTTATAAGGAGGTCAGAAGAGAAGTAGAGCACTAGGTGAAAAGATTAGAGGGCGGTGTCAGTAGCCTGTAGTTCTGTCGTGGTATAAACAATTGAGTAAATATCAGAAGGATCGATTACAAAATATGCACTTTGATGGCCTTCTGGACCAACATTATTTTGAAACATGCTGGAACACCATGACCCACTTGGTAAATAAGTGGAATCATCAGACAAACACATTCCAGTTTGATTCTGTTGAGATCACCATGACCCTAGAAGATGTGGCGTGGATTACTGGCCTTAAGTGCTACAGAAGTGTTGTCCTATTACGTGATTCAAACTATAACTCAAGGAAAAAGTGCACGTCCCTTCTAGGAATTTTGATGAACGACTGAAGTCAATATATTTCTGGTGGAAGCAATTCCACATCGATGTAAGTTTCTTCTTTTCGTAATAAATGGGAAGGCCAGTCTGCTACATGTGCATATAAAAGAGTTAACGGAGAGTTGCGCGACTTCCTTCTTTATTTTTTTGGTCTTACTTTATTTTTCGATTGTTCTAGTTTGAGAATAAGTTACTTGTGGCTGCAGTTCCTGGAAGACTTAGATGAAGTTGACAACTGGACATGGGGTGCTGCTATGCTCGCACACTTGTACAATCAACCTTATCATGCGAATAAGGATATGAAAATTGTCAAGTGGTTTTGGCCATTTGTTTATTATATATTTAGTACTTGTAGACTAAGCTCGTTGAAGGTTGTAGTAATACTAATATATTGTTTTTGTAGGCCTGAGCGTGGAAGCATATTGTCGCATTGCGTCTTTAGTGTGGCTCTGTGATTTGTGGTTTTCTAAAGATCGGTCGGTGGGCTAGAATAAATGTTAAAAAGGATAATGCTCAGTTCATTTTAGATGGTCTGCAATTAAATGAGGTAAATGGCTTAAAATCGTTTATAATTGTTTCACCATTTATCATTCATTAGTATAAATCGTTGAAATGTTTAGCATTCTTAAGTAATCATCGCTGCATGATTTTGTCTTTGTTAGTACAAATTGTTATCACTTTAGCATTTATCTTTCAGTATTGTAAATCATTGTAATCGTTTGTATTCTTAAGTAATGATCGTTGTAGAATTTTATATTCCTTAGTACAAATCATTATACCTTGAGCATTTAACTTTCGTTAGTGTAAATTATTGTAATCGTTAGCATTCGTAGTAACTGTCATTGTAATATATTTAACACTCAATATTATAAATAATTTTAATATTTAACATTCATTAGCATGAATAATTGTCTATACTTAAACCATAATCTCCAATGTACAGGTTGTGTGGAGATCGTATAAAGATGGGGAGGACAAGGACCAAGAGCTTGTTGCTGAGAGTGTGAGACTATCTAACCACAATATTTGGCTGTTTAGCAATTATGAAGCCGAGTTGCAGTATGGTAGTCGAGTTCTTTTATAATCTGGCTTGGGTCAAACTATCCCAAAGAAGCCTGTGGAAGTGAGAAGGAAGATGAATAGTGGTGGGGCCACAAAAGTGAATTGACACGAATGCTACAGGGAACAATTGGATAGCTGAAACAAAGGAGGTGTTCGTGCCATAACGTATGATTATAAAGAACGACAATATGATCTCAACTATTTCCAAAAATATTGGAAACCCATGCATCAAAATCTGAAGATTGAGAATATTGGGAACCTATGCCTACCTCATGTCCCCCATCACGTCGCATCCCAGCTTTGAAAATGTGTCTATCATCTCCCTCCAGCTACAACAATGATTACCTCAGTAACAATACACGATGAAGAGCGAACACAACTCACAAAAGAGAAGGAAGTCTCTGGCATAAGGTTCAAGATGTTGAAGAGGGAGAATAAGGACTTACGGAAGGAGATGCAGAATTTGGGGAGACAAATACGGACACTGATAGAGATGATGACCAATGTTTATAATAAGATCAAGGGAACCAAGAGGCCACCAACGATAGAGAGTCCGCTAAGAAAAATAAAGAGATGATTTGTATGTCATCATAGTCCATCTGAGTCATCAAGTGCCACTGAATAAACGACAATGAATTTTTTTATCCCGATAATTATTTGTTGTAATTCTATAATTCTTTGTTGTAATTCTATAATTATTTTTTGTAACGTGACATTCTTTGATTGTTTAATTCTTTTTTTAATAAGTGTAACACACAAGTGCCACTGAACAAATCGTTGTAATGTTCGGCCTTCAAAAATAAAAGTGATAGCATTTGTTTTTTATAAGAGATCACGATTGGCTTGCAACCAGTTGTATATAAGAGATCACGATTTATTTTTTATAGAAGGTGTTCTATCATGATCTGTACATCCATCCCACATAAACCCATCAAATAATTGAACCAAATCTATTTGAATATCCTAATATGATTTTCGTTCATGAGCTTTGTCCTAGAAAATGATACGTTCCATAGCGATTTACACAATGACATTAAAAAACTGCAGAAAAAATAAACAAATCGATACAATGTTTAGACTTAGTAAACAATAAATCAAGTTAACTCCACTGATACAGACGTCATAGCATATATCGCTTTGGGATAATATCTGGTATAATGATTCATATATAATACATGTACAACAATTTATCTTATCACAATTTACACAGTGATTGATAAAAAGTGAAAAGTAAAAAAAAAAAATCAACATGATGTTTATTAGTGAAGTCTAAATCTAAGTAACTTGATAAATACAAATCAAGTTAACTTCAATGATACATTACAACCACATTCATTTACATGAGTATTTAGTTGCAATACATCATGACCAATGGTTTGACTTAGATACAATACATGACCATCATCATAAAAAAAAACATCATCATCAACATCAACACCTTCAGTTTAGTGAGTGGTCTTCGCTAGTCACTGAGAATGATAGAAGGCAAATCTATATACCAATGGAGATCTTTATCTATTTGCAAGTTTTTTCAGATAAAGGTATGGGTCCCAATATGCAGAGAAGATGCAACCCGCACGACTAACATATTTGTCATGAAGTATATCCAAGATTAGGCAGATATTTTTCCAACTGCAAAGTATGGTTTGCGAACGATTGAGGGTCCGACAATAGGAATAGATCAAATAGATGATCATCAGCATCCCCCTGTCTATCATGTAAAATATTTGTGCTTGCTCCGGTATGGAGGCAAAGATTGAGGATGATTATGATTGTTAGATTCTGCGTAAGCTTCGATATACTTTACGACAAATACACCACACTCGTATGTGTCATAAATATATCGATGTATCTGCAGAAGATAACCACTATAATCATCATCAAATATTATACATATCTTTTCTTACGACATGAAACAACTATGGTATCAACATCAAACCCCATCCATCAAGCACAGGTAGAAGGAACGCAGAAGAACAAAGAAGAAAGAAAAACACAACGAAGAAGAAGAAGGAAAAGAAGAAGAAGAAGACGAAGGCTGAGGAGCAAAAAGTAAAAGAAGTTGCTCTGTCGTTGAAAAGAAAGAGGAAGAGAGGATAAATAGATTAAGGTTTTAGACCTGAACAATGGATCAGGTTGGGTCAATCCCTCACCTAAACCCATCACACAAATTGAGACATTGTTCAAACTAGATAAAGTAAAAATTGAGATAACTTCATAAATACAAATCGATTTATAAATCGCCATGATGTTTATTGGTAAACTACAAATCTAGGTAACTTAATAAATACAAATCGACTTACAAATACATACTTTAAGTTTCATAATTTAATAATATTTTTCCTATTGTGATTTGCTGTTATGAGCTTTGTCAATGTGAACGATATGGTCTATCATGATTTACACAATGACTGATTCATAAATGATGAAAAAAAAAACAATAAACAAATCGAGATGATGTTCAGAGTAGATAAAGTAAAATCAAAGTAACTTCATAAGTTCTATCGCGATTTGCTTGATATATCGTGCTACATTGACTAGTTTCATAAAAGGCAGATGAAACAATATTTTTTCATTTAATTAATACGCAATGCAATTAATTTGCGTGCAATTTTTTAAAACGGGCGGTAGGTGAAATGATGTTTCATTTATATATGAATGACACATCGCACAAGTTCAGGAGGGTGTCATTTTGCTTTGCTTCATGATTAAAGAACATATGAACCGATGTTTTCTTTAGAAACAACATGTTCGTGAAATGAACATATAACCTGCTTCATCGCAAAGGGGGTATCAATGTCTAGGAAGGAGACAACGACAGCTACACGGCCAATGATGTCGACGAAGGAGACGACGACAACTACACGACTATTGATGGCAATGAAAGAGATAACCACAGCTACACAACCAGCGATGGCAATTCAGGCGTATATTGTCTAAACCTCGTGACTAGTTTCTTCAACATTTGCCTCTTTTATGGCATATATTCGATTTGTGTTGTGTACTATAGAAAGCAATTTCAATATTGTTTACTGAATATTCTGCTCATGTCAGTGGAACATCCACAAAAAAACATGGGCAAAAACTCTGTAAGGAGCTCCAAGAGAACATCAATCGGCTGAAAAATGAATTTGCAGAAGGAAACACTATCAGTAATTTTGTATGTATGAAACTACTATCAGTTATATATTTATGTATGCCATGGGTATGTATGTTAATAAGTTCATATTTATTGCAAACAGACTATATTTGATTTCGTCATGTATATTAAAAGCAACGCAACAAGCAATACTAGACTCATCGTCAACCCTTATTTCTTGGTATATCGGTTCTCTTATTTATTTATTTTCTTTTTTTATTTAGTCTTGTTGCTTCATGTTTTAACCTTACTATTATCACTCTTAGGTTCAACAAACTTACGTCCGCCGAAAGTTATACACCATTGGATTTTAGGATGCACTACCATGCCGGGGTAACGATGATCACTGTGGAGACATTTGGTCAAGTAAAAAGGTAAGCGAAGAAACATTTTGTCTAAGGTTTAGGCCTAACATTCCTAACACGATTTATACTATCGATTTGTAAGATATTGTATCGATTTGTAGATATTGATTCCTACACTCTGGTAAACTGTTGAGCATTGGGTCTTATACGTGATGGATTTACGAAAAAAACAACTATGGTGCTACAACTCAGTGGACTTTCACACTGGTGTACAACGTGACATTATGCATTTGGTAAGTTTGTGTCTATAAGTGTATCATATCTTTTACGGTGGCCTGGATTTTACTTTATTCTGCATTAAACACATGAAGAATTCCTAAAAGACGTTTTGGGTGTCGACATTGGCGAGTGGAGCTTGCTCTGTGTAGACCATGATCCTTTACAAAATAATGGCATCGATTGTAGCGTATTTATAATGAAGTATATTGAAGCAATATACAATGGACGAAAACCTAATTTCGACATTGTATGCTCTTTATTATCCTCTATTATTAGGGACTCAATTTATATATTGGTGTCACATTACATTTTTGTTGCAGAATGATATACCTGGATTCTGCACAGAACTATGCCAAAAATTGATGGAGTTTCTAATTATGGAAGAGAAAAAACTTAGCCGACAAGAATACTTACAAGGCAACAAACAACGCGACCCCACCCAAGATTAATATGATGTATAGAGATTTCTAACAGATTTTATAAACTGTGTATAGCAAATTTTGTATACAAAATTTGTAAGACTGTATACAAATTATGTAAATCTCTTTGGGTTGAAATAAAATTTCAATTTTACTAAACATGCAAATAAGTTGGACTCTTATTTATCAACTCTATAGACGACTACTCTCTGTACATGTATCTTTACTTACAATTTGAGAAATCTGAAGTTTTTCAGGTTTTTAAGGACTTCAATAGAAAACTATAGAAACATATTGGTAAAGTTATAAAAGTAGTCATGCCTGATAAAGGTAGAGAATACTATGGGCATTTTACTGAGATGGGACAAAAGAAAGGCCATTAGTGTGGTTTCTAAAGGAAGAAGGCATTATGCCTCAGTATACCATGCGTAGGTTGGCTTCGACATAAATGTCATTTTGTAAATAGTATTTATCCTATCGTGATTTGCTTTTTACAAAGTTTGTCTATGTGAATAAATCGTTATAATGTTTTCCCTTTGTAAATGAAAATTGCAAAAGGGATTAGTGATCTGTATGGTGAACAAATCGGTGTAATGTTTGCCATTCGTTAATGAAAATTGTAAAAGCGAATAACGTTGTGTATTGTTAACAAATTATTGCAATGCTCACCCTCCGTAAATGAAAATCGTAAAGCGATTACCGTTGTGTACAGTGAACAAAGCCTTGTAATGTTCGCCCTTCGTCAATGGAATCCTATAAGTGATTAGCATTGTGTACAGTGGAAATAAGCTATTTTCTGTAACATGACATTCTATAAGTGTAGCACACAAATGTCACTGAACAAATCATTGTAATGATTGACCTTTGTAAATTTAAATCGAACAAGCATTTATATAAGTTTGAAAAGATTTGCACAAACATTCATAAACGGCTGAAACGATTTGCACAAACATTGACTGTGCACTTTTACATTGTTTTGTACTCATGCACAAACATTCATAAGCAGTTTAGGGTTTAGGTAGTGGGGTTTATGGTTTAGGGTTTAGGTAGTAGGGTTTAGGGTTTGGGTAGTGGGGTTTATGGTTTATGGTTTATGGTTTATGGTTTAGGTAGTAGGGTTTATGGTTTAGGGTTTAGAGATTTGGTTTTATGATTTAGGGTTTAGGGTTTTTGGGATTAGGGTTTAGGGTGTAGGGTTTAGGGTTTTAAGATTTATGAAGCTACCACAACAACGATATACTTTGTTTGTCTTTGTAAACGATATCGATATATAATATCGCGATTGATGAACTTTGTGTTTTAGGTTTATGGGTTTTTGGTTTAGAGATTTGGGTTTAGGGTGATGAGCTTTGTCTATGTGAACGATATATCCTATCATAATTTACAACTTGATACCGATTTAAGTCATAGTTGCAAATCAATTTCGCTGCAATGATTTGTCCTATCATGATTTGTTTTCATGAGCTTTGTCTAAGTTAACAATTTTCCTATCGTGATTTACAAAATGACATATAAAGGACAAAAAAGAGGTTGAAAAACAAATCCACAAGAGACGTGCTATCATGATTTGACTGATACATCCTATCATATTGATTAGTTTTGTAAAAGGTAGATAAAATGACATTTTTTAATTTAATTAATGCATAATGCAATTTATTTGGTCACACTTTTTTAAAACTGACAATTTTTTTTGAAAGCTGGTGGTCTGTGAAACGACGTTTCCTTTGTATATGAATGATACATCACACAAGTTCTGGATGGTGTGGCTTCACTTTGCTTCGTGAACAAAGAACAAATAAACTAACAATTCCTTTAGAAATGATGTGTTTGTGAATCAAACATATAACATGCTTCATCGCAAAGAGGGTATCGATATCGAGGAAAGAGAAGACGACAGCTACACGACCAACGATGGCAGATCAAGTGTATATTGTCTAAACATCATATCCATTTTCTTCAAAATTTGCCTCTTTTATGGCGTATATGTGATTTATGTTGTTTAATGTATAACAGAATTTCAATATCATTTCTTGAATATTTTGCTAATGTCAGTGGACCATCTATAAAAGGCGGTGCCCAAAAACTCAGCAAAGAGCTCTAAGATAACATCAAATGGATGCAAAACAAATTTGCAGAAGGGAACACTATCAGTAATTTTATATGTATGAAACCACTATCAGTTATATATTTACGTATGCCATGGGTACGTATGTTAACAAGTTCATATTTGTTGCAAACATACTATATCCAATTTCGTCAAGTATATTCAAAGCAACGCAACAACCAATACTAGACGCGTTGTCAGCCCTTATTTCATGGTATATCGGTTATCTTTTATGTTTATTTTATTTTTTGATTTACTCTTGTTGCTTCATGTTTTAACATTACTATTATCACTGTTTTGTTCAACATAGTATCGTCTGTCGATTGCCATACTCCATTGGATTTCAATCTGGACTACTATACTGGGGTAACGATGATCCTTGTACAGACTTTTGGTCAAGTGAAAAGGTAAGTAAACAAACCTCTTGTGCAAGGTTTAGGCATAACAGTCCTAACATAATTTGTACTATCATTTTACAGATATTGATTCCTACACTCTGGCAAACCGATAAGCATTGGGTCTTATACATGATAGATTTACATGAAAAACAACTATGGTACTATAATTCATTGGACTTACACAGTGGTGTACATCATGACATTTTGTATTTCGTAAGTTTTCATCTATAATGGTATTGTATCATGTACGGTGGCCAAAAATTTAGTTTCTGCATTAACCACAGGTGAAATTCGTCAAAGACGTTTTGGGTGTTGACATTGGGGAGTGGATTTTTCGCTCAGCACATGATGCTCCTTTACAAAATAATGACGTCGATTGTGGCATAGTTGTAATGAAGTATATTGAAGCAATATACAATAGACGAGAACTTGATTTTGACGTTGTATGCTCTTTATTACCCTCTATTATTGGGGACTTAATGTATACATTGGTGTCACATTACATTTTTATTGCAGGATGCTATGCCTGTATTCCGCACAAAACTATGGGAAAATTGATAGAGTTTCTAATTGCGGAAGAGAAAAAAACTCAGTCGACAAGAATACCTAGAAGGCAAGTAACGATGCGCCCCCCTCCCCCCCAAGGAGTAATATGATGTACATCGACTTATAACAGATTTTATAGACTGTATAACCAAATTTTGTATAAAAAAATTTGTAAGACTATGTATACAAATTATATCAATATCTCTAGGTTGAAATAAATAAAAATTTAATTTTACTAAACACACCAATAAGTTGGACTATTATATAATAAAAGCAAATCATTGTTATGTTCACCCTTCGTAATTGAAAATCGTAAAAGCGATTAGCGTTGTGTAAAGTAGAAACGAACTGTTTTCTTTAAGGTGACTTTTTATAAGTGTATAAATCTATTTTAATCAGTGTAGCACACAAATATCACTGAACAAATTGTTGTAATGATCGACCTTTGTAAATTTAAATCAAACAAACATTTATATAAGGCTGAAATGATTTGCACAAACATTCATAAATGATGATCACAATTTACACAAGCATTGACAGTGCACTTTTACCATAATTTGTACTCATGCACAGTGCGATTTTCATCCAATTGTGGCCGACATAGACATCTTTGTGTAAATCGTTATACCATCGCGATTTATACAATGACGTCTATCTTTTAGACAATGAACTTTGTGTAAGTGAACGATACGTACCATCCGGATTTACACAATGACATATGAAGGCTAAGTGCTATTGCGATTTGCTTTTATGGGCTATATCTATGTCAACGATATTTTCTAATCGTTTTTACGAGTGATTGGGGATGAGGGTTTAAGGATTTTGGGTTTTACTTCAACGATACAAAACGAGTTAAATTCTTAAATACAAATCGATTTTGTTCGCAAATACAAACAAAGACATATCGTTCTCGCCGTAACTTTGTACCTACAAATCCACATGATTTACAATCACATTCATATAGAAAAAATATTAGTATTTAGTTACAATATCTATGAGAGTACATTTCCGTTGAACACATATTTATCTTTTAGAGACTCTCATTTTTAGAGAAGAGATCACCAAAACATTTGTATCATTCATCATCGCATCCTTCTATGCTGCAAAGCGATTCTATGTGCAGTTGAGGATACATCATCTCCAAGAAAATGAGCTCATTAGTAATGACAGCCCACTGCACTATTTTCTTCGGACTGAGGTCGATTTTTAGAGACTCTAGCATTGGTGCGCTCTTAACAATAAGCTTCACAACTTAAGCTGAGGCACCATCCCATTGAAGGAGCCGAGGGGCTACATGATAAATTGCTTTTATGTATTTGTCATGAAGTATATCGAAGATTAGCTAAATAGTTTTTCAATTGTGAAGTATGGTTTGCAAATAATGGAGGGTCTGTCAATAGGAATGGATCAAATAGATGAACATCTGCATCACCCCCTATCTATCATGCAGATAACCACCATAATCATTATTGAAGATTATACAAATCTTTTCTCACGACATGAAACAACTATGCTGTCAGCACCAAACCCCATCTATCAAGCACATGTAGAAGGAACACAAAAGAACAAAGAAGAAAGAAAAATACAAAGAAGAAGAAAAAGAAGAAGGCAGAGGAGAAAGAAGAAGAAGAAGAAGAAGTTGCGCTGCCGTAGAAAAGAAAAAGGAAGAGAGGTTAAATAGATTAGGGTTTTAGACATGGACAACGGGTTAGGTCGGGTAGGGTTTTATATATAGATCAATATTAGGGTTTTACATTTTGCATAGTTTTGCACACATGTATAACAATCAACATCATGTTTAGACTTAGTAAAGTACAAATCGATTTAAGTAACAATTGCAAAACGTTATGAGTAAATTGTTATATTATATATCGATATCGTTCACATAGACAAACAAAGACATATCGTTGTTGCAGTTACTTCATAAATACAATTAGACGTACCGTTAATTACCTACTAGTGATGATATCTATTTTTTTGATGACGATGGTCATGTATTTTATCTAAGCCAAACCATTGTGGTCAGGTAAAAAAGACTAGGTTTTTTCGTAAATGATTGCGGTTGTAAATCACATCAATTTATAGTTTTAAAGTTACCGCGACAATGATATATCTTTGTGAACAAAATTGACTTGTATTTATGAAGTTATTGTGACAATGATATATCTTTGTTAGTCTTTGTGAACAAAATCGATTTGTATTTATAAAGTTACATCGATTTGTATCATTGAATTATTCTTGATTTGTTCTTTACTAAGTCTATACATTGTGTGGCTTTGTTTGTGAACGAATTATTCTCGGACAATACTGAATGTTGTAGAGGTCCTCCCATACAATATGGATGATACAATATATGTATAACGATTTGGATATGTGAAGGCTAGATGAGACAACGATTTTCACTAATTGTATAAGCACTGAGCAATGACGATTTACTTACGATATCAAAATTGTAGCTATGTACGCTAGATGAGACAACGATTTATACATGTGAATGCTATATATTACAACGATTTATACATGTGAAAGATACATTATTAAACAAAGTTCACATGTGATTCCTTTGTTCCATAGCTTTTTGGATGAAGCCATTTTCATGAACGGTGATCCACAAAAATATTAACAATTGTATTTTTGTGGCTCACGATTCATGAAAATAGCTTCATCCAAAAACTCTTTCTTAATAAGACCATTCAGTGTATAAGCATATTCACCTCCTATTTTGTTAAACGCTTAACAAATTCGACAATGTGAAAATTAGGTCATGCAAAGTGGCATGACAACTAATTTTATGGTAAGACTTAAACAGAATTCACACGTGATTCCTGTGTTCCATAACTCGTTTTCGAATTGATCCGAGTCTGTCATGAAACAGAATAATATAAGACACTATATTAAGTTTCACAAGAAATGCAAACATCCTCCCAACATTGATTACATACCAAAAGACTTGTAAAACTGAAACTATCATTTCAAAAAAACTGGTCGGGAGGATTGAAGGTTACAACGTTGAAAATTATGTCTATAGGATATTGTTGCATGCTGAAAATTACACAAGTTAGATATTGATAAGTTGCACGTAATGCAATTTATATGAGAAGCAATATAATGTCTTACATACTTGTTCATGCGAAGGGCTTGGTTGCTTTTTCTTAGAGGTTGGTTGTTTTTTAGACCTTTTCTTGTCAACCAATTCTAGTGCACCTTTTGTCCTCCGATGACTGCAATCAAAGGTAGGTTTTCTTTTGAAACCCTTCGCTAGGTGAATTTTTTCATCATAATCTACAATGTTCATTCCAGACTTGTTGAAGATGATGTTTACACTTTGGCGTAACTTCTCATGAGTGTCAAGGGAAGCATGATTTTCACCTCCGTTGTTCGCTACCATTTTCTTGGATCGGTCTTCATGAGCTGCAATAGACTGATGATGAATTAACTGCACGTTTTCAAGTAACTCCCTTAACGCTTTTCTCATTCATACATAAATTTTTTTATGCCTAATCTGCAACATGCATAAATGACGTGCACAATTGTTGGTAACGACAGGTTGTGTGACACTTCTCATCAACACCGGATTGACTGCCATTATTTGTATCCAGCAGTTCAATCTTTGCTTGTCTCCTCCATCTTCACATTAAATATGACTCAAGTATTTCTTGTATCTTCTCTTGATTAAGTGCCTTTAATGCATAACGACATAAAATACCTTTGAATTCATACTTTTTGCACGTACATTTAACTGTTCCGTTGTCAACATTGTACGTGACATGTGCTTTTTGAATTTTCTAATGCTCTTTGCCCTCCCATATAATATGGTATTGATGCATATTCTCAGTTTGCACACATCCTTCTATGTTGCAATTCATAACCTATATAACCTCATTTTTAATTCATTCAAATACAGTTAGTGTATACAAATCTGTAGGTCACATCAATATTTTCATGCCCAAAGTTACAAGGCGTGTATTGAAGTATTTCACATATTGTTCAATTTCATTTTGTCTAAGATCGTCTATAAATAATTCATATTTTTCTATGAAGCGAAACATTGTTAAACATGAATACATGGTTTTCTTCAGAGTGTGGCATGCATAGATTCAACTCTTTGTGTGCTTATCATACCTGCACAAAAGTATTGTCTTTCATATGCCAATGCCCACTTCTCTTTTTCTGCATATAAATTTTGTAACCATAGACAATCTTCAAGGGCGTACATCTGAATCATTTTCTCCCAATCAGACATAAAGGTGATCTCGTCTACGCTCTCAAGTACACACCTTGTAAACTTTTTGTCAAACTCTGTCTTCTGATTAAATGTGTCCTATGTTCTTTGCTGCATTTTGAAAGATATGCCACAAAAATAGGCGATGATGTGCATCTGGCCACACATGAGACATTGTATTCGCAATTGCATGATCGTCATCTGTAAGTACAGCTTCAGGTTGCTTCACATTCATTGCCTGTGTAAATACTCTGAATAACCACTCAAAGTTTTTCTTAGTTTGGTCATACAAAAAAGCGCCGCCTAATATACAACTCTGTGGGTGATGGCTCACTCTAACAAACTGCGCAAATTGTCACTGTTCAGTATTAATCTTCATTGTCGTATAAAAAACAAGCACATCATTGAAGCATTTAAAATTTACTCTTGACTTTGAATCTGCCCAAAACATATTCACATCATATATATCTTTATCTAGTTGTATTGCACTAAAGAAACCAAGGTCAATGCTAGATTTCTTCTGTAAGTAATCAACCAAATAACATATTTCTTCATTCTTTATGTTATATGTCCTTTTCCTTCTTAAGTGGTTTCTTAGATCCATAGGTGTGAATGACATATTCTCGCGACCACCATCTATGTGCGTGCACAAATTATATGTCTTCCTTAGTGCAATGCCGATGCTATCAGCTATTTCAGCAATTGCAACATGCGCTTTAGTTACTTTACGATATGACCTTAACATAGGAGTCATAAATGAAGCAGATAAATCATGGTTATGATCACTGATTAAAGTATGAACTACATATTTTCCATTCAGAAGTCTTCTTAACACCATTCTCGTTGTACATCCACATCTTGATTCTGACTTGCTCCTTGTTGGATTTTCACTTGACTTCTTTCAACCTCCCTTAGAACAAACATGTCTTTCTCACCACGACACCCTGTGCATTTTTTGACCAAGAATACCTTCTAACACTGAAGCTAAATTTTAAGGCATAATCATTATAAAATTTATATGCAACATCCTCATTATTAAATTACATTACTTCTACGGGAACAAAGTCAGGTGTACTATCATATACATTCCGAGTGCCTGCATCTTTATCAAGTATACTATCATAATCGTCTACCTCATTATCGAATTACATTTCTTCTGCTGGAATATTCAAGTCAATAGTGAATTCAATGTCTGCACCCTTCTTATCATGTGCATCATTAGTGCACATGTTCACTTCTTCAAGTGCGTCATTAGTATAGATATTCGCTTCTCCATAACTTTCAAATGATTGAGATAGATCATCTTCATTACAACCAAATGATAAGCTCACCACTGTTATAAGCAAGATATCAATTTGCGTTAGCCAACACATACATTTACTATGATTTAATCAAGATGCATATAACAATGAATACCGATAAGGTTAAGCAAGTTAAAGAAATGATTAAATGGTTCACCGTATAAAAGCAACACTGATTTGTTATTTGCTTATACTATGCATCGAGTTGTTATTTACCATGCCAATAAAAGAAGCAATTTATTGTATATGTGTTGACGATAGCGATTCACGTGACAACGATTTAATTATATCTACGACACTCTGAAGCGATTTCAATATAGATTACAAAATGAGTAGTGATTTGAATACAAAAATCGCCACTATAAGAGCACAAAAATATATTTTTGCACGTGTTTTAAATTTTTTTCTACAAATATCTTACAAATCGATACTAGAAAATACATAATATCTTACAAATCGATATAGATATTACATAATATATTACAAATCGATATGGCAATTCAGCATAATAGCTTACAAATCGACACTACAAAACACATAATATCTTACAAATCGATATACATATCGCAAAATATATTATAAATCAATACAAATTCAACATAATAGCTTACAAATTGATATTAACAAACAAAGCAATATCTCACAAATTGGTAGTATGTTACTACAACCGCGATTTGCGATACATTGCATATACTGAGTGAATGGAGGATACCGGATGGGGTAGAGGCCCTTCTTTGCATCTGTAAACAAGCATTCTTGTCAACAGGTCCCAGTGTCTTACAAATATCATTAAGTTTTCAACCATCGAAAGGACAAGATCCATATGCAATAACAAACCAATGTTGTAATGGCACTCATGATGACATACGTTTTTCAACGATAGCATGATGACATGGAAATGTACTCATGACACCTTAATGGCACTTGTTGGAATGTTTGTGCGTTATTGCTTTTTTCCATACTGCCTAACGACAACGAAAAAAAAGAGAATACTGTAAAAAGAGATGGTCGACAAATGCCCCTATGACGTCCACCAATGATCGAAGCAGTCAATCGCGAACCCGAGAATGTTTTGTAACACAAGGCAGGAACGAGAAGGCAACAATGTGTTGTAACACAAGATAAAAACCAAGGCGGGAACTTGGACTCGAGACGATGGCAAAGGCTGCTTCTCCGGTGGCAGCATACGACAACAAAGTTTGCGTTGTCAAAGGGAGCTCTTGTTACAACAGATGGTGCAAAAGTTTACTGCTTAGGGCAAAAACAGAACATTTGGACTTTGAAGAGTTAACATCATCCTCGACTTTTTGATTGGAGGACATTTTTGTCCTTTTTCTCGAATCATCGTTTCCCTTTTTTTGAATGGAGGTCATTTTTGTCATTTTTTTGAACCATCATTTCATGGCGAGAATAGTAGGAAATGGTACTTAAGTTTTTGCAACCGCACCGGATTCTAATGCTAAGTGATGCCAACACACACGGGAATACGAGCGCCATGCGCTTATATATGTGGCACTCAATTGGACCCCTGAACACGCACTGTAGCAAAAAATGCATCTTCGGGTGAGAACACACAACACCCTCTCGCCCATCATCAATCACTCCTTCCACGTCAAATACAAAGTCATGTTTCCATGATGCTCAGAGGACTGCTATAAGGCTCGCTTTTGCTACTAAGGTTCATGTAGACGCTGAGCATCTCTCCCGATCGTGTCTGTTACCAGTGAACCAATCAAAGCTCAATGATGATACAAGGCAAAAGGGTTCTTAATTAAGTTAAGCACAACAACTACATAGTCCTAATTGTTCTTTACTAGGGGTTACTATTGCAACTCTCTCTCTCTCTCTCATTTGGAGAGTTTTACATAATAAAAAGAAGAATTACTTTTCACACTCACGTTTGGAAAGTTTAAGTTACATAATAAAAAAATGAATCACTTTTCACTTGGTAATAAATGCAAAATTCATCCCTTATTAGAGATTTACCATTGCAACTTTCTTGTTTTTACCTCCCAACTTACTTTAATATCCCTCTCCTCCAACTACCTTATCATAATCTTTCTTTCACTGTTTCATATTTATAGGGAGATTGAGTTAGAAGGGTATTTAACTTTCTACTTTATAATAAACACCTTATAATTCATTATCACAATAATTATTTTAGTCAATTATTTTACCTATTTTATCTCTTATATCTTGCTTGATTTATCATATTCTTTTCCATCACTACAACTAGGGATGGCAGTGGATCGGGGCGGGGGACAAGGTCTCCACCCTCGTCCCATCTCAAAATCTGGACCTCCATCGCCGCCTCTATCCTCGTACGGGTTTTGATTTTAACCTCCATCTTCACCACCATCCCCGTTTCATATCCTCCATCTCCGGTCCAAAAGGGGCGAGGCAAGGCAAGGCCTAGTTTCCACTCAGTCCATTGTCATCTCTAAAGATGGGATGGGATGGGATGGGGTGGGTTGGGGCAAGGCAGGGATCAGGATGGGGACGACGCAGGGTGAGGGAAAGCGTAAGTCCATCCCTGCACGGGTTTTAATTTAAACCTCCATCTCCATTTCATATCCTCTATCCCCGGTCCAAATGAGGCGAGGTAGGGCGAGGCCCCGTTTTCCCCATGTCCACTGTCATCCCTAACTACAACAAAAATGGAAACAATGGCATTCTATACACCGACCAATTTAAAAAATTGAGACTATAGATGTAACAACCCTAACTCATCCTCGTGAAAAGTGATTTTTTTATTTTTTTTATAAACAATTGTGAAAACCAAACCCAAAGATCTGGGTTCTCACAGACCTAACAACTTTCAAACCACAAGTGATCTTTATATCAAACCAACCAACAAATAAGCAACTTTATTAATCAATAAATAAATGTCATAGAACACAATTAAAATAATAAATATAATTCAAAGTCACACTGTCAAGAAAACAACAAAAGTAAGTCATGCGATCTCACAGACTTCCTATGACAGTCATCCCTTTCATTGAGCTCCATTAACTGAGAAAAACATTAAAAATACCGAGTAAGAATCAAAGATTCTTTATACGAATTTCTCTAAAAATCCAAATAGAAAAGAAAGAACATAAATCAAATTCATGCAAGACATTCAGAGGAATATACAAATAACAAACTCATAATTTACCTACCATTCAAGCATCTACAAGTAAGTATCATGCAATAACAAATTCTCACATAAAATAGAACAAGTATGAATGCATGAACTAGTGCAGAACAATAAATATGCATGATTCAATGTACATACATGAACAATTTATTAAATTATTATCAAAATTCTCTTTTGCATGCATGTCCCTATTAAAGCACACAAGCTTAGTTTTATTTCTCATTAACCCGTGGATACTTAAAAAGGCATAATTCTCGAAGTTCAAGATAGGTTCTCAGTTGTAGCTTAACACACAATTTGTATTTTATTACTAGGTTCCACACTTGTTCCTCGACTGATATTAGGAATCAATATCATTCATCAAAATATTAAAGTCAACATCTAATATCGGGACACCAGAGAAATCAACATCTACTAATGACGCTTTCTTGGTATGCTAGTAACAATAATTATATCTACAATATCACCCCCAGGCAAAGTGGTTAAAAACTCCCTAAAATCGTGGTTGAGAGGTGAACCACCTTATTAAGTCAGAGGCCTAAACACACACAGAGTTTTAGTATCTTCACAGTTTCCCCAAAACCGTCATCAAGGATTCCCACACCGTGAAAGAGACATCTAGGAAGAAAAAATATTAGTTACACTATTTATCTCTTTTATCATTTTAACAAAAGTTAAATTCTTTATAAAAGAATTGTTCTACAAATCAACATGCAAAACACAACACATGACCTGGCCTGCTGCAATTTTAACAGTGCAATTAATTTAGAAAGCCAATAATTTTAAGAGAGAATTTTGCATTGCATAAACACTAATCTTGGAGCAATACATGCTCCTGACCCACATGACCTACAGTGATTCATATTTGACTACTGATGCATCTTAAGCAACATTCTAGGTGAACATGCATACACCCAATCATTGAAACATGTCCACAATGCACACTTATTCAAACACAACAAGAATGTGCATATAAAATAAATTGCATATGCATACGAGCAAATACTTGCAACATTCATTTTTCTTTCATGATTTATCTCATGCATAACACCCGAACATGCACGTGATCATGTTAATGGAACATCAAAATAACTTTGAAAATTATGTATTCATGATACACATATTTATGCCACTATGATGTTCAATTGCATGAGCATAAATAACCGATTTAAATACAGAGTAGGATGCATAATTCTGCAGCCCATATGCATATGACCTTGAGCATAGTAAAAACATGAAATCTGGTTCATGTGCAAAAAGTTGTGTAGATAAAAGTCTGACCCATGTTTTCATTCAAGCACATAATAAAAGTAAATATCCAACAATCACTACAAACCTGGCATATCTAAAATTTTCAAGAGAAAATACACATATATAAACCAACTGCCTCCACGTATCCCATATGTGTCTGCATACTTGAACCATAATAGCCATTTACAAAAAAAAAACAAGCTAAGAGTGTGAAACTCGATTAAAAAGTTATTTTTGCCACATAGAACATCTGTGCATCTGTATACCGATTACCTACTCATGAGAAAACTTGTAACCCATGTGAGTGAGGTGCATGGTTTTGAGTGTAGCGACCAATAGGATCAACCCATACACCGGTTGGTAAAACATGATTTCCAACTGCAGACTTTTAGTTGGTCATAACAAAACAATCCTAGACAAATCTGAACCAGATCTATCCACCCTAATGTGAGTCGATAGCTCGGTCATTTGCTGCATTACCAGCACAACAACATGCTGTGTGCTGGTTGGTAACATGATGTCAGCAGCATGTTGCTGCTGCAGAAATTTGCAGCAACACGCTGTTGACAACAATGAATGTTCATGACAAGATTTGCAGCTTGATGTTGCAAAAAATAGCATTTCCTTTTTATCAGTTGGGTGCTGATAATAGACTAGTTTTGAGAGTCTATCACTGTCCAACAAAAGACTTTGATATAACATAAACATGACGGTTTCAAACAACACTTTATCATTAACATAGATAGTGCTCGAAAAGAAATAAATCTGCTAAACAGTCTTAAAAACACATTCAATATGATAGTTCTAAAAAAAAATGCAATATGACATCTCTTAAAAATACATTCAATATGACAGTTAAAAAAAACATTCAATATGACATCTCTTAAAAATACATTCAATATGACAGCTATTAAGAACACATTCAATAAGACATCAAAATACATTTGAATACAAGTGCATTCAGTTGGACACATGTGAATTGAAGTCCAAATATATATATATATATATATATATATATATATATATATATATATATATATATTCAGCAGATCCAGACCAGTTCTACCTAGTTTCCATTACTCGACAGATCTGATTCGAATCAGTGTACTTGAACACAGTCTGGTCAGATTCACATAAATTTTTTTTTGGCAAATCTGGACCAGATCTGCACACCTATGAAAATTGGCAGATCTGGACACGTGTCCACATCTACAATCAGATAGATGTGTCCAGATTTATTCACATGTACAGTCGGATAGATCTATCCATAGGTACCCGAAGCAGGTTTGAATCGATGAATATATATATATATATATATATATATACACACACACACACACACACACTATGCACACAAGTTCAACAAATATAATTTTATTGCATCCATTTGTATTTTTGCTATTTATATAAAGAAAATCGACATGCCTATCAAATCTGAACATGAAATAGACTCTACATGTCCAGTGCATGATTTCAGTAGATCGACAGGTATAAAAATCGGATTTTTGATACATAGTGAAAATCATGATTTATAAAAAGTATATATATATATATATATAAATTCATAAAAATCATATTTTCTTTTTTCTTTTCCCACCAAAAACATCACATAAATCTGATTTAGGCTATTTCTCTCTGTTCACATCAATAGAGGAACTTGTACCTTCGATCAAAGATGAAAAAAGAGCAAAAAATTGGTCGGATGCCTAGAACAGAAGGAGATATTTTCCCTCCTCTGCTTTCTTCTTATTCCTTCTTTCTTTCCCCTTTTCCTTTCTCTCTCCTCTCCCACGAGTTTCTCTCTCTATCTATATATTTCCCTCTTTTTTTTTTTTTTGAGTCTTATATAGATAGTGGGCTCCTCTAGCGGGTGACGCCCCTCTAGAGTCTCCTATTTGGTTAGGGATAGAGTTCTACTAGTGTAGAACTCTATCTCTAACCTCTTTCATCTTTTTTTTTTGCTATCATTTTATTTTATTATATTTTTACTATTTTACTTTAACCATATTTGGGCTCTTCTGTAGGGTGACACCCCCTCTAGAATCTTTACATAATAAGTAGAGTTTCACAAATGTAGAACTCTGCTATATCTAAAATAAATTTTCAAAATTTATTAATTTTTAATATTTAATGTTTTATTTATTAAATAATAAATTTCTAGAAACTTTAAGAGGGTATCTTTCTCCTTTGAGAGTTTTTTTAACTTGGAATTTCACTCAATTTAATTTATATATTGAATTTAAAACTTTAAATTGGTTGAAATTAGATTTCAGATCTAGATTCGGATCTAAGATCCAAATCTATGTCCAATATCCATATGGATCTCAGCCTAGACTAGATCTTAATTAATATGGGTCCAGAATGGATCTAGATCCATATCAACTTGGATCAAACAGATCGAATATGATTCGATCCAATCCAAAACTGGTCACATCAAGGTGGGTTGTTTATGAAAAAATATGATTTTTGGGTTAACTGTAGTGTGAATTCATTATAGCAAAATATCAATGTTTTTAGAATTTTGAGACATGTCTAATGATATATTACCTGAATTTAACCTGAATTTCACTCAAATTTAAAGGTCAAACATACAAAGTTTGACCATGGCTTAATTGCCTCATTTAGGTCTTATCAATAGGTCATGGGTCATACCGAGACTTAGTTGACGTCACCTAAAATCGACAATTTCTATCGACTTTCAAAATACTTAGTCAAGTTTTCAAGAATCTCATAATTTAAAATGATATTGAAACACACGATATTACAATTGATGGTTTTAGCGGCAATTTGGTGGAAGCTTAAATAGGTAACCTACAATCATAGTTCAAAATTGCCTCTAAATTTATGGTTTTTTTAATTTTTATGGGTAACCTACAATGTCAAATTTTGAACTGCCGCTAAATATAGGTAACCTACAACCTACAATAACAGTTTTCAACTGCTACTAAAACCTAGCGGACCTTATGTGTTGATCCCTTCCCATTTTAGTGCTTGAACCCTAGCCGACCTTATGCGTTGTTGGGTGTATATACTTACAATGGTAGTTCAAGCAAGGTAGGGTTATTTTCGCACCCCTGCTCCCCATTTTTCGCTTCCCACTCTTCATTTGGGCGACCTACGAGAGCAATTTGAACCACTTTATTGGTTTGTTGGTTCTTTCACTTTGTTGGTTCCTTCATGAATAACCTCCAAAGAATGCCAAATATCATATGCAGATTCACATATAGATATTCTATTGAATTCATTCTGATCGATGGCACAATATAAGGCATTCATAGCCTTTGCATTTAGGTTTGCCATTTTCTTTTCTTCATCAGACCATAAGTTATAGTCTGCGGAAGGAGATGTGTATGGATGCTCAACAATTTTCCATACAGCAAAATCTATGGATTTGAAAAATATAGCCATTCTGCACTTCCAGTATCCATAGTTGGAGCCGTTGAAGAAAGGAGGACGAGATGCGTGTTGACCTTCAATATCACGAGCATAAGAGGTAGATGTCATATGTGCTGGAAGACTTGTTATGTCGAAACCAGCTAACCTGCTCTGATACCAAATGAAATTCCACTAGAGGGGGGGGGGGGTGAATAGTGAAATACGATGCAAGTTGATATAATAAAAAATAAAGCAATAAGGCACAACACAATAAACACAGGATTTATACTGGTTCGGTCAAAACCCTGACCTACATCCAGTCCTGAAGCAAACCACTTGAGCTTTCCACTATAACATCCGAGTCACCGGATAAATAGTACAACACCCTCTTCCTCAGAGGTCTTCTTCTCTCAACAGAGAAGGGGCACACCCTCTTCCACAGAGGTCTTCTTTTCTCAACAGAGAAGGACAACACCCTCTTACACAGAGGTCTTCTTCTCTCAACAGAGAAGGGCAACGCCCTCTTTCTCATAGGTCTACTTCTTTCAATAAAGAAGGAATACAGTGAATAACAGAAAGTTACAATACTTCTTATAGAACCTTCAGGATGATATGAATGCACGAATGAAGGATTCTCAGAATGTTCTGTTTGTCACTCAGAAGATACTCTTTGTCAAAGAGTTATTTTTGACTTTTTCTCTTTCTTTTCTCTTTCTTTTTCTAGGCTCTCTTTCAAATATCGAATAGGTATTTTTCTCGTTGTAAGCTCACCTATCTATTCCATTCCCTTCTATTTTGAATAGTTCATTTGAGTGTGTTTTTATAGCTTAAAAAATAGTCGTTGGCTTTTTGAAATCGTAGCCTTTTTGAGATGTGAAATGTCATGTCATTTCAAAAAACATCTTTAGAGAAATTCGAGAAAGTCTTCTTTCCATAAAAGTAAAATATAGGGTACACTAGTCGTTGTAATATTTTAGGTAATACATATTTTATGTAAAAAGTCTATTTCTTACAATAGTACATTGAACGTTGGATTGTAAGCTATTATGTAGTTTTGTCTTTATTCTAATAAATGATTTGAGGTACATAAGTACTTTTTTACTTTAAATGAGTGTAAGTACAATAAATGCTTTGAGATATTTATTTGTACATAGTCATGTCAAGAGTTTTCTTTATGTTGTGTTTTTCAAAGTCTATAGAGAGAATGAAGACTACAAGTAAGTCGACATTCTTGAGAAGGATATTTAACAAGGATTTCTTACAGGAGGTATTTAATGCTATACAAAGAGAATGATGACTTCAAGTAAGTCAACATTCTATGGGTTTGTAAAAAGGTAACTAGAGTCTTTTCAAAACCAATATTATATTTGTTTTCTTTGTGTAGCCGATTTCATGTTTTGTCTTTTTCCTATATTTGAAATCATTTCTTTAAAGAAGGTAACTAGAGTCTTTTCAAAACATATTATATTTGTTTTCTTTGTGTAGCCGATTTCATGTTTTGTCTTTTTCCTATATTTGAAATCATTTCTTTAAAGAAGGTAACTAGAGTCTTTTCAAAACATATTATATTTGTTTTCTTTGTGTACCCGATTTCATGTTTTGTCTTTTTCCTACTTTTAAAATCATTACTTTTCAAGTTGTCTTGTATATGATATAAGGTACAATTATTACATTTTGAAATCATGTCAAAATACCTTTTTCATAAAGGGTTGTAAGAAGGTACAATTATTTGTTTTCAAAAAGGAGCTTTTTGAAACTATCGTATACTTTTATGAAATAGCTTTTATGAATGAGTATGTAATATGCAATATGCATGCTTCTGAAGGTTCTGTTACATATGACTCTAAAGAAGAAAAAATCTTCAACTTGAGGAAGCCGATCTCTTTAGATGGTCTTTAGGAGTGCATGGCTCAACAAGCTTTTTCTTCAAGGAGTATGATTGCACCATAGTTGTACTTGAACATGAGGTCTCCATCCTTTTTGAGTGAGATATCATTGCATCAAATACTCGTTAGATATATGACAAAGCATATCCAGTCATAATATAACATTTTTCAAGAAGACATATTATCATATTATATGAAATCAAATAAGACAGTGTATCATATTATGTGACATCAAAACAGAGTTTCTCAACATTCTCCCCCTTTTTGATGATGACAAAATATGCTCCCCCTGTCAAAAAGACTATGCATAGAAAGAATACTTATCATAAAAATATTGAAAAATGTTAAATACGAGTATTTTTCTCCAATAATGGAGACAGGTTTTCTCCCCCTTTGTCATAGACAAAAAGGAAGGGATCAGAGTAAGAGAGTTATTACAGACAAAAAATAATATAAAGTTATTACAGACCGAATAAAGTACAACTAGTACAGTCTAAAAAATAAGTTGTTGGATGTTGGATCTTCTTCATGAGAGCCGGGAAGGTGCAGGGACCTGAGATTGAAGGAAGTAGCATCGAGGATCTGAGAGGGATATAGGATAACTTCGTTTTGAAGGGGTACTTTGAAGTATTTTAAAATGGGAGTTATAAAACACCCGAAAAGAAGAGGCTGGAATTTTTGATAGCGAATAAAAAGGTCAAAAAGAATGTTGGACTAGTTTATCTGAGTAGAAGAAAAAATTGCGTAGAGAATGAGAGAGATTTTTCTTGGCACTAATTTCTTGCGTGTAGGCTTGGGATAGATATTGTGGAGAAAAATTTGGGCAAGCAGTTGAGCATGAGGTTGGAGATTCCTCATGTGCCAGGGAAGTTGTGAGCAGTTGGTGCAGAGAAGAATTTTTTGAAGTACCGACCGGTCGAGTGGTACTATGTTGTCTAGGTTTATGCCGGTGGAAGGAAGGTTTAGAATTCTGCCTAATGAAGAAGCATTAAAGAACATCAGGCATCCGCGTACTTTGGTGGTGATGGTAGTTTGCTCATGATCAGAGGGAAAAATTGTGTAGAAGAGTCGGACGAGTTCGGGATAGTAAGCAGCTTGGGATGAAGATCCTAGTAAGTGTTTAAGTTCGGGGAGAGATCTTTCTAGGTCAAATAATACGAAGTCGTCGTAGTGAACCAATTTACCTTCATGAATTGGTCAAGAGCAAAGGGAGTTGTAGTAGTGAAATAGATCGGGATACCTTAGGTTGGCGGCAGTGATTGCAGTGTTTGAGTAGGAAGCCATGACAAGAGCTTAGAAAGAACGAACAAGAGAAAAAAAGACTTGGAAGGAGTAAGAGTTTGTAAGAGAATAGAGAAATTCGTGGGGAAAGAGATATGAATCAATCTAATAAATAGAAGAAGAAAAATAATGGTGATAAGAAATGAATGACATTGGAAGTGAAGGATTTTTAGATTTTAGTGGAAAGAGAAAATGCGTGAGTTGTAAAAGAAGAAGCTTGTGAATGACAAATCAAATCAATTTTGGAAGATAGTGTATTATATTAGTATAGATATTAAGGACATAGTTTCGAAATAATTTTTCTATATATGTAACAAATTTACTATGGGCAATCTTGTTGGATAGTGAGAAGAGTCATGAATTGAGTATGGAGTGTCATATTAAACGTAAGAGAAAGAATGATTCAAGAGTTTTTAAAGATTTTCGTGAAGATCATGAAGAATAGATAGAGAGTGAATAATGGCCTAATAATAACAAACAACTTTTTCAAGAATTTACTTTATGTGAAAGCATTCCAAAATCGTGAAGAGGGAGTTTGGAATAGGACAAACATGAGAGTATGAGGAAATGCAATAATTTCTTATTTAAGAAGTGTATATTTTGACATACGTGAAAGGAGTGTGAATAGATATAAAGGAGGGTGATACAGATATGTAGAGAAATGAGAGTGGTCATAAAGGACACCAATCACTTGATGTTGGATAGGAGATGTATGACATAAAGTGGAGTTAAGGACAAGGTTTTAATGAATCTCGATTGGAGAGAGATATAAAATATATGAGAGAGTCATGGTCACGGATGGAAAGGTACTTCGTATAATGTAGAGAGAGAGAGAGAGAGAGAGAGAGAGATAAAAAGGTGATACAAATCGTACTTATGAGTGGAGTACAAGTTTTTGAAAAGAGAATTTTACAACACTTTTTCATAAAAGATGTAAAGCATGAAGAGATGATAATAGATTGTTCTTAAGCTATGATATAATAGATGATATAGTAAAAATTTACGTGAAATATAACAACTTAAAAGGTGGTACAAGAGGATAATCATTTGAATTTTTCATGAAAGGCATTAATATTTTAGTGAAGTGTCTCGATAGGAGGAAAGGAAGACATGATAGAAATAGAGTGTACGTAATATATGATATAACAAATGATATAGTAAAAATTATACGTAAAACATAGCAACAAGATCTTTAGAAGAAGGTAAAAAGAACCAAAAAAAAAAATAATCATTCGATTTTGACTAAAATTTGAAAAGCAAGATTTCTCATAAAATAATATGTTATCATGTTGAAGGTGAACCAACTTATCGTAAGAGAAGTTTTCACAAAAGGATAAAAATAATAAAGGAGTTATGAGATGAGTGATGTGAACAATGTCATGATGGCTTTTACTTTAATATAATTAGTTCTTATGGATATTAGTGAAAGGAAATAGAACAAGGAGTCATTATGGATGTGTACTTGAAAGATGACAAGTTGAAAGACATAAAAAATGTGTCTTATAAGAGTTTAGAGTATACGTGAATATGGAAACCTAGTTTGACTAACAAAAATCGATAAGAAGAAAAACCTTTTAAAATAAAATTTTAACATAACTTATAAGAAGTATTAATTATAATAAGTGTGATTAATTTATAAGTCACTTAGTTTGCATATTCCTAGTTCTCTTCTAATTCGTGTAAAGTCTTCATGTTTCAATGGTTTAGTGAATATGTCTGCTAACTGTTGATTAGTGGGTATGAATTCGAGTTTAATTATGTTGTTTAAGACTTGTTCTCTTAAGAAGTGGTGTCTTATTTGAATGTGCTTAGTTCGTGAGTGTAAAATAGGATTCTTAGATAAGTTTATAACACTAGTATTATCACAGAAAATAGTTGTATTTTCAAAATTTAAACCAAAATCGTTTAAGGTTTGTTTCATCCAGATAACTTGTGTACAAGCTAGGCTAGCAGCAATGTATTCGGCTTCAGTAGTTGATAAGGATACACAGTTTTGTTTCTTACTGAACCATGATACTAGTGAGTGCCCTAGCATATGACATGTTCCACTTGTGCTTTTTCTGTCAGATTTACTTCCAGCAAAGTCAGCATCGCTGTATGAGATTAGATCAAATGTAGAGGATTTTGAATAGAATAATCCAAAATCAACTTGTCTTTTAAATATCTCATTATTCTTTTTACAGTTTAAGATGTGATTCTTTTGGATTTGACTGAAATCTAGCACACAAGCAAACACTGAACATAATATCTAGACGGCTAGCAGTTAAATATAGTGGTGATCCTATCATACCTCGGTATACCTTTGTATCCACAGACTTACCATCTTCATCTTTGTCCAAAACAGTAGTAGTGCTCATAGGAGTGGTTTTTGAAGCAGTTGAGTTCATGTTGAACCTCTTCAGAAGTTCACGAGCATACTTAGATTGATTGATGAAAACTCCATCCTTGGTTTGCTTAATATGCAGTCCAAGAAAGTAGTTGAGTTCTCCCATCATACTCATTTCGAATTCCTTCTGCATGGACTTAGAAAATTCTTCACAGAGAGTGTTGTTAGTAGATCCAAAAGATGATATCGCCTACATATATTTGAACAATTAGGGTATGATTATTCACTATTTTCACAAATAATGTCGAGTCTGCTTTGCCTACAGAAAAACCAGTTTTTAATAGAAAGGTTTTGAGTCTGTCATACCAAGCACGAGGTGCTTGTTTTAAGCCATATAAAGCACGTTTTAGTTTGAAAACATGATTTGGATATTGTTCATTTTCAAATCCTGGAGGTTGTTTTACATAAACTTCTTCATTTATAAAACCATTTAAAAAGGCACTTTTAACATCCATTTGATATAATTTGAAATCCATATAGCTTGCATATGCTAAAAACATTCTAATAGATTCAAGTCTAGCAACAGGAGCAAATGTTTCATCAAAATCAATACCTTCCTCCTGGTTGTATCCTTGAGCTACTAGTCTGGCCTTGTTTCTTATAACATTACCTGTTTCATCTAGCTTGTTTCTGAAGATCCATCTTGTCCCAATGATCGGATGATCCTTTGGTCTTGGTACAAGATCCCAAACTTCATTCCTTTGGAATTGATTTAGTTCTTCAGTCATGGGTAGCATCCAGAACTCATCGATGATGGCTTCATCAATCTTCTTTGGTTCAAGTTGAGAAATGAATGTCATATTTGCAATCTGTTCTAGCTGAGCTCTAGTCTGAACCGCCTTTGTCAGGTCTCCCAAAATCTGCTTTTGAGGATGATCTTTGATATCGACAAATGTTCTTTGATGATCATCTTCATTAGACTTAGCTGTGTTATCTAAAAATAAATCTGTACTTTCAACATCATCATCGTTAGTTTGCTTATGAACAGATTGATCAATAGATTCACAGAAACTAACATGCATAGATTCTTCAATAGACTTAGAACTCTTATTGAAAACCCTTTATGCTTTACTATGACTTGAATATCCGAAAAATATGCCTTCAATAGATTTAGCATCAAATTTATCGAGGCTATCTTTTGTGTTTACGATGAAGCATTTACATCCAAAGACTTTGAAATAGTCTATTCTTGGAGTCCTGTCATAGAATAATTCATAGGGAGTTTTATTTAATAAGGGTCTAATGAGAACTCTATTTGTTATGTAGCATGCAGTATTAACAGCTTCTGCCCAAAAAGATTTAGCAAGATTATTGTGTTGGAGCATAGTTCTAGCAGATTCCTGAAGGGTTCTATTCTTTTTTTCTACTACACCATTTTGAGGTGCAGCTCTAGGAAAGGCAAAGTTATGAGAAATACCATGCAAGTTACAAAAATTTATGAAAAGTTCATTTTCAAATTCTCCTCCATGGTCACTACGGATTTTAACAATAGAACAAGATTTTTCATTTTGTAATTTTTTACATAAAATTTCAAATTGACAAAACATATCACTTTTGTTTTTCAAAAATATTACCCAAGTAAATCTTGAGTAGTCATCTACAATGACAAAAACGTATTTATTGTGATTATAACTAGCTACTCTAGAAGGACCAAAGAGATCCAGGTGGAGAAGCTCTAGAGGTCTTTTTGCTTGAAATGATATTTTTTGATTTAAAAGATGATTTAGACAGTTTTCCTAATTGACATGCATCACAAAAATAATTCTTTTTAAAAGATATTTTGGGTAACCCACGTACTAACTTATCTTTAGCTAATTTAGACATGTACTTAGAATTGACATGACCCATTCTCATGTGCCATAAATGTTGAGAGTCATTATTAGCTATGAGGCAATGTTCTGTGATGTTTTCTAGGTATAGTTCATATATATTATTTTTTCTTATACCTTTTAAGATAATATTTTCGTTGGTGTCTGCTATAAGACAAGCATTATGATTAAAGCTAACATTTAACCTGTATCACACATTTGACTAATACTTAGAAGGTTATGTTTTAAGCCTTTAACCAGGAGAACGTCTTTGATAAGAGGTTTATCTATATTTCCAATATTACCAATACCTATTATCAAACCTTTGTTGTTATCTCCAAAGGTGACGGTTCCTCCTTTTTTATGAAGACCAGCAAAGAGGTCTGAATGTTCAGTCATGTGTTTTGAACATCCACTGTCTAGTATCCATCTGTTCTTCTTGTTTGGAGCCTGCAAATCATTAAGTAAAATTTCTTTTTGGTACCTAGTCGGGTCCCTTTTTGTTAGACTTTGGAACCCATATCCATTTAGATTTGGGTTTGTCTACAACCTTAGAGGAGTTCAAGAAGTTAAAATTATAATACTCCTTTTTAGGTTCAGAAGAACTTTTCACGAACGTGGTCTTTTGATTCATACAAGAAGGCTTGTTAAAATGAGACTAGCCAATACCATTCTTGTAAAAAGACACTTTTTGAGAGGATAGGAGTTTATCCAAGTTCTCTTTTCCTTTAGTAAACTTGAAAACCGTTTTCATAAGGTTCTCAGTTTTACTTTTTGATTATGAAATTTCTACTTGCAGATTTTTAGTCTTGGAGCTGGTAGAAGAGATTTCAGAAGTAATAAGAAGATTTTTCTTTTGTAACTCAGAATTTTCAATACTGAGTTTTTCATTTTTCAAAATGAGCTTTAGATTCTCAAATTTCAACTGTTTATTTTTTAGAATCGTTTTCCTTGATTCTTCAAAAAGTTCCTGAAAAGCATTTTGAAGTTCTTCAAAGGAGAAATCAAGAGATTCACTTACAGAGCTTTCTGCCATGAAGCACATGTTGGCGGTTTCTGCTTCATCATCATTTGACTCTTCACTGGTGGATGGTTCTGAATCATCCCATTGAGCATGCAGAGCCTTTTTCTTGAAGAACCTTTTCTTTGTTTCCTCAGTCTTGGATTTTCTTTTGAGAAGAGGACAGTCACGTCTCAGGTGACCTGACTTATTACACTGGTAGCACATAAAATCTTCTTTTGGGTCTTTTCTTTCTTTGTGCTTATTTGGAAGCCGGTTCCTTCTCATAAAGCGTTGGAATTTTCTGGTGAGTAGCGCAATCTCAGTTTCTTTTTCTGAGTCCTCATCCTCAGAAAGGGCTGGAAAGGCTATAGTTTTCTTCAAAGGTTGTTCTTCTTCCCTTCTTACCTTCATATGGACTTCATAGGCCATAAGATTGCCTATTAAATCGTCCAGGGTAAGTTTGGACAAATCTTGAGCTTCTTCAATAGCAGTAGTCTTTTTCTCCCAATCAGTTATGAGAGATCTCAAGATTTTCTTCACCTTTTTTGTCTGGGAGTGGGTTACACCCAGAAATTTCAGATCGTTGGTGATGTTGGTGAATCTGGTGAACATCTCTGTGATGGGTTCATCTTTGTTCATTTTGAACAACTCATATTTTCTTACAAGAGATGAGATTTTGGCTTCTTTCACTTTGTTGGTTCCTTCATAAATAACCTCCAAAGAATGCCAAATATCATATGCAGATTCACATATAGATATTCTATTGAATTCATTCTGATCGATGGCACAATATAAGGCATTCATAGCCTTTGCATTTAGGTTTGCCATTTTCTTTTCTTCATCAGACCATAAGTTATAGTCTGCGGAAGGAGAAGTGTATGGATGCTCAACAATTTTCCATACAGCAAAATCTATGGATTTGAAAAATATAGCCATTCTGCACTTCCAGTATCCATAGTTGGAGCCGTTGAAGAAAGGAGGACAAGATGCGTGTTGACCTTCAATATCACGAGCATAAGAGGTAGATGTCATATGTGCTGGAAGACTTGTTATGTCGAAACCAGCTAACCTGCTCTGATACCAAATGAAATTTCACTAGAGGGGGGGGGGGGTGAATAGTGAAATACGATGCAAGTTGATATAATAAAAAATAAAGCAATAAGGCACAACACAATAAACACAGGATTTATACTGGTTCGGTCAAAACCCTGACCTACATCCAGTCCTGAAGCAAACCACTTGAGCTTTCCACTATAACATCCGAGTCACCGGATAAATAGTACAACACCCTCTTCCTCAGAGGTCTTCTTCTCTCAACAGAGAAGGGGCACACCCTCTTCCACAGAGGTCTTCTTTTCTCAACAGAGAAGGACAACACCCTCTTACACAGAGGTCTTCTTCTCTCAACAGAGAAGGGCAACGCCCTCTTTCTCATAGGTCTACTTCTTTCAATAAAGAAGGAATACAGTGAATAACAGAAAGTTACAATACTTCTTATAGAACCTTCAGGATGATATGAATGCACGAATGAAGGATTCTCAGAATGTTCTGTTTGTCACTCAGAAGATACTCTTTGTCAAAGAGTTATTTTTGACTTTTTCTCTTTCTTTTCTCTTTCTTTTTCTAGGCTCTCTTTCAAATATCGAATAGGTATTTTTCTCGTTGTAAGCTCACCTATCTATTCCATTCCCTTCTATTTTGAATAGTTCATTTGAGTGTGTTTTTATAGCTTAAAAAATAGTCGTTGGCTTTTTGAAATCGTAGCCTTTTTGAGATGTGAAATGTCATGTCATTTCAAAAAACATCTTTAGAGAAATTCGAGAAAGTCTTCTTTCCATAAAAGTAAAATATAGGGTACACTAGTCGTTGTAATATTTTAGGTAATACATATTTTATGTAAAAAGTCTATTTCTTACAATAGTACATTGAACGTTGGATTGTAAGCTATTATGTAGTTTTGTCTTTATTCTAATAAATGATTTGAGGTACATAAGTACTTTTTTACTTTAAATGAGTGTAAGTACAATAAATGCTTTGAGATATTTATTTGTACATAGTCATGTCAAGAGTTTTCTTTATGTTGTGTTTTTCAAAGTCTATAGAGAGAATGAAGACTACAAGTAAGTCGACATTCTTGAGAAGGATATTTAACAAGGATTTCTTACAGGAGGTATTTAATGCTATACAAAGAGAATGATGACTTCAAGTAAGTCAACATTCTATGGGTTTGTAAAAAGGTAACTAGAGTCTTTTCAAAACCAATATTATATTTGTTTTCTTTGTGTAGCCGATTTCATGTTTTGTCTTTTTCCTATATTTGAAATCATTTCTTTAAAGAAGGTAACTAGAGTCTTTTCAAAACATATTATATTTGTTTTCTTTGTGTAGCCGATTTCATGTTTTGTCTTTTTCCTATATTTGAAATCATTTCTTTAAAGAAGGTAACTAGAGTCTTTTCAAAACATATTATATTTGTTTTCTTTGTGTACCCGATTTCATGTTTTGTCTTTTTCCTACTTTTAAAATCATTACTTTTCAAGTTGTCTTGTATATGATATAAGGTACAATTATTACATTTTGAAATCATGTCAAAATACCTTTTTCATAAAGGGTTGTAAGAAGGTACAATTATTTGTTTTCAAAAAGGAGCTTTTTGAAACTATCGTATACTTTTATGAAATAGCTTTTATGAATGAGTATGTAATATGCAATATGCATGCTTCTGAAGGTTCTGTTACATATGACTCTAAAGAAGAAAAAATCTTCAACTTGAGGAAGCCGATCTCTTTAGATGGTCTTTAGGAGTGCATGGCTCAACAAGCTTTTTCTTCAAGGAGTATGATTGCACCATAGTTGTACTTGAACATGAGGTCTCCATCCTTTTTGAGTGAGATATCATTGCATCAAATACTCGTTAGATATATGACAAAGCATATCCAGTCATAATATAACATTTTTCAAGAAGACATATTATCATATTATATGAAATCAAATAAGACAGTGTATCATATTATGTGACATCAAAACAGAGTTTCTCAACATTCTCCCCCTTTTTGATGATGACAAAATATGCTCCCCCTGTCAAAAAGACATTATGCATAGAAAGAATACTTATCATAAAAATATTGAAAAATGTTAAATACGAGTATTTTTCTCCAATAATGGAGACAGGTTTTCTCCCCCTTTGTCATAGACAAAAAGGAAGGGATCAAAGTAAGAGAGTTATTACAGACAAAAAATAATGTAAAGTTATTACAGACAAAAAATAATGTAAAGTTCAACAAATATAATTTTATTGCATCCATTTGTATTTTTGCTATTTATATAAAGAAAATCGACATGCCTATCAAATCTGAACATGAAATAGACTCTACATGTCCAGTGCATGATTTCTGTAGATCGACAGGTATAAAAATCGGATTTTTGATACATAGTGAAAATCATGATTTATAAAAAGTATATATATATATATATATAAATTCATAAAAATCATATTTTCTTTTTTCTTTTCCCACCAAAAACATCACATAAATCTGATTTAGGCTATTTCTCTCTGTTCACATCAATAGAGGAACTTGTACCTTCGATCAAAGATGAAAAAAGAGCAAAAAATTGGTCGGATGCCTAGAACAGAAGGAGATATTTTCCCTCCTCTTCTTTCTTCTTATTCCTTCTTTCTTTCCCCTTTTCCTTTCTCTCTCCTCTCCCACGAGTTTCTCTCTCTATCTATATATTTCCCTCTTTTTTTTTTTTGAGTCTTATATAGATAGTGGGCTCCTCTAGCGGGTGACGCCCCTCTAGAGTCTCCTATTTGGTTAGGGATAGAGTTCTACTAGTGTAGAACTCTATCTCTAACCTCTTTCATCTTTTTTTTTTGCTATCATTTTATTTTATTATATTTTTACTATTTTACTTTAACCATATTTGGGCTCTTCTGTAGGGTGACACCCCCTCTAGAATCTTTACATAATAAGTAGAGTTTCACAAATGTAGAACTCTGCTATATCTAAAATAAATTTTTAAAATTTATTAATTTTTAATATTTAATGTTTTATTTATTAAATAATAAATTTCTAGAAACTTTAAGAGGGTATCTTTCTCCTTTGAGAGTTTTTTTAACTTGGAATTTCACTCAATTTAATTTATATATTGAATTTAAAACTTTAAATTGGTTGAAATTAGATTTCAGATCTAGATTCGGATCTAAGATCCAAATCTATGTCCAATATCCATATGGATCTCAGCCTAGACCAGATCTTAATTAATATGGGTCCAGAATGGATCTAGATCCATATCAACTTGGATCAAACAGATCGAATATGATTCGATCCAATCCAAAACTGGTCACATCAAGGTGGGTTGTTTTTGAAAAAATATGATTTTTGGGTTAACTGTAGTGTGAATTCATTATAGCAAAATATCAATGTTTTTAGAATTTTGAGACATGTCTAATGATATATTACCTGAATTTAACCTGAATTTCACTCAAATTTAAAGGTCAAACATACAAAGTTTGACCATGGCTTAATTGCCTCATTTAGGTCTTATCAATAGGTCATGGGTCATACCGAGACTTAGTTGACGTCACCTAAAATCGACAATTTCTATCGACTTTCAAAATACTTAGTCAAGTTTTCAAGAATCTCATAATTTAAAATGATATTGAAACACACGATATTACAATTGATGGTTTTAGCGGCAATTTGGTGGAAGCTTAAATAGGTAACCTACAATCATAGTTCAAAATTGCCTCTAAATTTATGGTTTTTTTAATTTTTATGGGTAACCTACAATGTCAAATTTTGAACTGCCGCTAAATATAGGTAACCTACAACGTACAATAACAGTTTTCAACTGCTACTAAAACCTAGCGGACCTTATGTGTTGATCCCTTCCCATTTTAGTGCTTGAACCCTAGCCGACCTTATGCGTTGTTGGGTGTATATACTTACAATGGTAGTTCAAGCAAGGTAGGGTTATTTTCGCACCCCTGCTCCCCATTTTTCGCTTCCCACTCTTCATTTGGGCGACCTACGAGAGCAATTTGAACCACTTTATTGGTTTGTTGGTTCTTTCACTTTGTTGGTTCCTTCATGAATAACCTCCAAAGAATGCCAAATATCATATGCAGATTCACATATAGATATTCTATTGAATTCATTCTGATCGATGGCACAATATAAGGCATTCATAGCCTTTGCATTTAGGTTTGCCATTTTCTTTTCTTCATCAGACCATAAGTTATAGTCTGCGGAAGGAGATGTGTATGGATGCTCAACAATTTTCCATACAGCAAAATCTATGGATTTGAAAAATATAGCCATTCTGCACTTCCAGTATCCATAGTTGGAGCCGTTGAAGAAAGGAGGACGAGATGCGTGTTGACCTTCAATATCACGAGCATAAGAGGTAGATGTCATATGTGCTGGAAGACTTGTTATGTCGAAACCAGCTAACCTGCTCTGATACCAAATGAAATTCCACTAGAGGGGGGGGGGGTGAATAGTGAAATACGATGCAAGTTGATATAATAAAAAATAAAGCAATAAGGCACAACACAATAAACACAGGATTTATACTGGTTCGGTCAAAACCCTGACCTACATCCAGTCCTGAAGCAAACCACTTGAGCTTTCCACTATAACATCCGAGTCACCGGATAAATAGTACAACACCCTCTTCCTCAGAGGTCTTCTTCTCTCAACAGAGAAGGGGCACACCCTCTTCCACAGAGGTCTTCTTTTCTCAACAGAGAAGGACAACACCCTCTTACACAGAGGTCTTCTTCTCTCAACAGAGAAGGGCAACGCCCTCTTTCTCATAGGTCTACTTCTTTCAATAAAGAAGGAATACAGTGAATAACAGAAAGTTACAATACTTCTTATAGAACCTTCAGGATGATATGAATGCACGAATGAAGGATTCTCAGAATGTTCTGTTTGTCACTCAGAAGATACTCTTTGTCAAAGAGTTATTTTTGACTTTTTCTCTTTCTTTTCTCTTTCTTTTTCTAGGCTCTCTTTCAAATATCGAATAGGTATTTTTCTCGTTGTAAGCTCACCTATCTATTCCATTCCCTTCTATTTTGAATAGTTCATTTGAGTGTGTTTTTATAGCTTAAAAAATAGTCGTTGGCTTTTTGAAATCGTAGCCTTTTTGAGATGTGAAATGTCATGTCATTTCAAAAAACATCTTTAGAGAAATTCGAGAAAGTCTTCTTTCCATAAAAGTAAAATATAGGGTACACTAGTCGTTGTAATATTTTAGGTAATACATATTTTATGTAAAAAGTCTATTTCTTACAATAGTACATTGAACGTTGGATTGTAAGCTATTATGTAGTTTTGTCTTTATTCTAATAAATGATTTGAGGTACATAAGTACTTTTTTACTTTAAATGAGTGTAAGTACAATAAATGCTTTGAGATATTTATTTGTACATAGTCATGTCAAGAGTTTTCTTTATGTTGTGTTTTTCAAAGTCTATAGAGAGAATGAAGACTACAAGTAAGTCGACATTCTTGAGAAGGATATTTAACAAGGATTTCTTACAGGAGGTATTTAATGCTATACAAAGAGAATGATGACTTCAAGTAAGTCAACATTCTATGGGTTTGTAAAAAGGTAACTAGAGTCTTTTCAAAACCAATATTATATTTGTTTTCTTTGTGTAGCCGATTTCATGTTTTGTCTTTTTCCTATATTTGAAATCATTTCTTTAAAGAAGGTAACTAGAGTCTTTTCAAAACATATTATATTTGTTTTCTTTGTGTAGCCGATTTCATGTTTTGTCTTTTTCCTATATTTGAAATCATTTCTTTAAAGAAGGTAACTAGAGTCTTTTCAAAACATATTATATTTGTTTTCTTTGTGTACCCGATTTCATGTTTTGTCTTTTTCCTACTTTTAAAATCATTACTTTTCAAGTTGTCTTGTATATGATATAAGGTACAATTATTACATTTTGAAATCATGTCAAAATACCTTTTTCATAAAGGGTTGTAAGAAGGTACAATTATTTGTTTTCAAAAAGGAGCTTTTTGAAACTATCGTATACTTTTATGAAATAGCTTTTATGAATGAGTATGTAATATGCAATATGCATGCTTCTGAAGGTTCTGTTACATATGACTCTAAAGAAGAAAAAATCTTCAACTTGAGGAAGCCGATCTCTTTAGATGGTCTTTAGGAGTGCATGGCTCAACAAGCTTTTTCTTCAAGGAGTATGATTGCACCATAGTTGTACTTGAACATGAGGTCTCCATCCTTTTTGAGTGAGATATCATTGCATCAAATACTCGTTAGATATATGACAAAGCATATCCAGTCATAATATAACATTTTTCAAGAAGACATATTATCATATTATATGAAATCAAATAAGACAGTGTATCATATTATGTGACATCAAAACAGAGTTTCTCAACATTCTCCCCCTTTTTGATGATGACAAAATATGCTCCCCCTGTCAAAAAGACATTATGCATAGAAAGAATACTTATCATAAAAATATTGAAAAATGTTAAATACGAGTATTTTTCTCCAATAATGGAGACAGGTTTTCTCCCCCTTTGTCATAGACAAAAAGGAAGGGATCAAAGTAAGAGAGTTATTACAGACAAAAAATAATGTAAAGTTATTACAGACAAAAAATAATGTAAAGTTCAACAAATATAATTTTATTGCATCCATTTGTATTTTTGCTATTTATATAAAGAAAATCGACATGCCTATCAAATCTGAACATGAAATAGACTCTACATGTCCAGTGCATGATTTCTGTAGATCGACAGGTATAAAAATCGGATTTTTGATACATAGTGAAAATCATGATTTATAAAAAGTATATATATATATATATATAAATTCATAAAAATCATATTTTCTTTTTTCTTTTCCCACCAAAAACATCACATAAATCTGATTTAGGCTATTTCTCTCTGTTCACATCAATAGAGGAACTTGTACCTTCGATCAAAGATGAAAAAAGAGCAAAAAATTGGTCGGATGCCTAGAACAGAAGGAGATATTTTCCCTCCTCTTCTTTCTTCTTATTCCTTCTTTCTTTCCCCTTTTCCTTTCTCTCTCCTCTCCCACGAGTTTCTCTCTCTATCTATATATTTCCCTCTTTTTTTTTTTTGAGTCTTATATAGATAGTGGGCTCCTCTAGCGGGTGACGCCCCTCTAGAGTCTCCTATTTGGTTAGGGATAGAGTTCTACTAGTGTAGAACTCTATCTCTAACCTCTTTCATCTTTTTTTTTTGCTATCATTTTATTTTATTATATTTTTACTATTTTACTTTAACCATATTTGGGCTCTTCTGTAGGGTGACACCCCCTCTAGAATCTTTACATAATAAGTAGAGTTTCACAAATGTAGAACTCTGCTATATCTAAAATAAATTTTTAAAATTTATTAATTTTTAATATTTAATGTTTTATTTATTAAATAATAAATTTCTAGAAACTTTAAGAGGGTATCTTTCTCCTTTGAGAGTTTTTTTAACTTGGAATTTCACTCAATTTAATTTATATATTGAATTTAAAACTTTAAATTGGTTGAAATTAGATTTCAGATCTAGATTCGGATCTAAGATCCAAATCTATGTCCAATATCCATATGGATCTCAGCCTAGACCAGATCTTAATTAATATGGGTCCAGAATGGATCTAGATCCATATCAACTTGGATCAAACAGATCGAATATGATTCGATCCAATCCAAAACTGGTCACATCAAGGTGGGTTGTTTTTGAAAAAATATGATTTTTGGGTTAACTGTAGTGTGAATTCATTATAGCAAAATATCAATGTTTTTAGAATTTTGAGACATGTCTAATGATATATTACCTGAATTTAACCTGAATTTCACTCAAATTTAAAGGTCAAACATACAAAGTTTGACCATGGCTTAATTGCCTCATTTAGGTCTTATCAATAGGTCATGGGTCATACCGAGACTTAGTTGACGTCACCTAAAATCGACAATTTCTATCGACTTTCAAAATACTTAGTCAAGTTTTCAAGAATCTCATAATTTAAAATGATATTGAAACACACGATATTACAATTGATGGTTTTAGCGGCAATTTGGTGGAAGCTTAAATAGGTAACCTACAATCATAGTTCAAAATTGCCTCTAAATTTATGGTTTTTTTAATTTTTATGGGTAACCTACAATGTCAAATTTTGAACTGCCGCTAAATATAGGTAACCTACAACGTACAATAACAGTTTTCAACTGCTACTAAAACCTAGCGGACCTTATGTGTTGATCCCTTCCCATTTTAGTGCTTGAACCCTAGCCGACCTTATGCGTTGTTGGGTGTATATACTTACAATGGTAGTTCAAGCAAGGTAGGGTTATTTTCGCACCCCTGCTCCCCATTTTTCGCTTCCCACTCTTCATTTGGGCGACCTACGAGAGCAATTTGAACCACTTTATTGGTTTGTTGGTTCTTTCACTTTGTTGGTTCCTTCATGAATAACCTCCAAAGAATGCCAAATATCATATGCAGATTCACATATAGATATTCTATTGAATTCATTCTGATCGATGGCACAATATAAGGCATTCATAGCCTTTGCATTTAGGTTTGCCATTTTCTTTTCTTCATCAGACCATAAGTTATAGTCTGCGGAAGGAGATGTGTATGGATGCTCAACAATTTTCCATACAGCAAAATCTATGGATTTGAAAAATATAGCCATTCTGCACTTCCAGTATCCATAGTTGGAGCCGTTGAAGAAAGGAGGACGAGATGCGTGTTGACCTTCAATATCACGAGCATAAGAGGTAGATGTCATATGTGCTGGAAGACTTGTTATGTCGAAACCAGCTAACCTGCTCTGATACCAAATGAAATTCCACTAGAGGGGGGGGGGGTGAATAGTGAAATACGATGCAAGTTGATATAATAAAAAATAAAGCAATAAGGCACAACACAATAAACACAGGATTTATACTGGTTCGGTCAAAACCCTGACCTACATCCAGTCCTGAAGCAAACCACTTGAGCTTTCCACTATAACATCCGAGTCACCGGATAAATAGTACAACACCCTCTTCCTCAGAGGTCTTCTTCTCTCAACAGAGAAGGGGCACACCCTCTTCCACAGAGGTCTTCTTTTCTCAACAGAGAAGGACAACACCCTCTTACACAGAGGTCTTCTTCTCTCAACAGAGAAGGGCAACGCCCTCTTTCTCATAGGTCTACTTCTTTCAATAAAGAAGGAATACAGTGAATAACAGAAAGTTACAATACTTCTTATAGAACCTTCAGGATGATATGAATGCACGAATGAAGGATTCTCAGAATGTTCTGTTTGTCACTCAGAAGATACTCTTTGTCAAAGAGTTATTTTTGACTTTTTCTCTTTCTTTTCTCTTTCTTTTTCTAGGCTCTCTTTCAAATATCGAATAGGTATTTTTCTCGTTGTAAGCTCACCTATCTATTCCATTCCCTTCTATTTTGAATAGTTCATTTGAGTGTGTTTTTATAGCTTAAAAAATAGTCGTTGGCTTTTTGAAATCGTAGCCTTTTTGAGATGTGAAATGTCATGTCATTTCAAAAAACATCTTTAGAGAAATTCGAGAAAGTCTTCTTTCCATAAAAGTAAAATATAGGGTACACTAGTCGTTGTAATATTTTAGGTAATACATATTTTATGTAAAAAGTCTATTTCTTACAATAGTACATTGAACGTTGGATTGTAAGCTATTATGTAGTTTTGTCTTTATTCTAATAAATGATTTGAGGTACATAAGTACTTTTTTACTTTAAATGAGTGTAAGTACAATAAATGCTTTGAGATATTTATTTGTACATAGTCATGTCAAGAGTTTTCTTTATGTTGTGTTTTTCAAAGTCTATAGAGAGAATGAAGACTACAAGTAAGTCGACATTCTTGAGAAGGATATTTAACAAGGATTTCTTACAGGAGGTATTTAATGCTATACAAAGAGAATGATGACTTCAAGTAAGTCAACATTCTATGGGTTTGTAAAAAGGTAACTAGAGTCTTTTCAAAACCAATATTATATTTGTTTTCTTTGTGTAGCCGATTTCATGTTTTGTCTTTTTCCTATATTTGAAATCATTTCTTTAAAGAAGGTAACTAGAGTCTTTTCAAAACATATTATATTTGTTTTCTTTGTGTAGCCGATTTCATGTTTTGTCTTTTTCCTATATTTGAAATCATTTCTTTAAAGAAGGTAACTAGAGTCTTTTCAAAACATATTATATTTGTTTTCTTTGTGTACCCGATTTCATGTTTTGTCTTTTTCCTACTTTTAAAATCATTACTTTTCAAGTTGTCTTGTATATGATATAAGGTACAATTATTACATTTTGAAATCATGTCAAAATACCTTTTTCATAAAGGGTTGTAAGAAGGTACAATTATTTGTTTTCAAAAAGGAGCTTTTTGAAACTATCGTATACTTTTATGAAATAGCTTTTATGAATGAGTATGTAATATGCAATATGCATGCTTCTGAAGGTTCTGTTACATATGACTCTAAAGAAGAAAAAATCTTCAACTTGAGGAAGCCGATCTCTTTAGATGGTCTTTAGGAGTGCATGGCTCAACAAGCTTTTTCTTCAAGGAGTATGATTGCACCATAGTTGTACTTGAACATGAGGTCTCCATCCTTTTTGAGTGAGATATCATTGCATCAAATACTCGTTAGATATATGACAAAGCATATCCAGTCATAATATAACATTTTTCAAGAAGACATATTATCATATTATATGAAATCAAATAAGACAGTGTATCATATTATGTGACATCAAAACAGAGTTTCTCAACATTCTCCCCCTTTTTGATGATGACAAAATATGCTCCCCCTGTCAAAAAGACATTATGCATAGAAAGAATACTTATCATAAAAATATTGAAAAATGTTAAATACGAGTATTTTTCTCCAATAATGGAGACAGGTTTTCTCCCCCTTTGTCATAGACAAAAAGGAAGGGATCAAAGTAAGAGAGTTATTACAGACAAAAAATAATGTAAAGTTATTACAGACAAAAAATAATGTAAAGTTCAACAAATATAATTTTATTGCATCCATTTGTATTTTTGCTATTTATATAAAGAAAATCGACATGCCTATCAAATCTGAACATGAAATAGACTCTACATGTCCAGTGCATGATTTCTGTAGATCGACAGGTATAAAAATCGGATTTTTGATACATAGTGAAAATCATGATTTATAAAAAGTATATATATATATATATATAAATTCATAAAAATCATATTTTCTTTTTTCTTTTCCCACCAAAAACATCACATAAATCTGATTTAGGCTATTTCTCTCTGTTCACATCAATAGAGGAACTTGTACCTTCGATCAAAGATGAAAAAAGAGCAAAAAATTGGTCGGATGCCTAGAACAGAAGGAGATATTTTCCCTCCTCTTCTTTCTTCTTATTCCTTCTTTCTTTCCCCTTTTCCTTTCTCTCTCCTCTCCCACGAGTTTCTCTCTCTATCTATATATTTCCCTCTTTTTTTTTTTTGAGTCTTATATAGATAGTGGGCTCCTCTAGCGGGTGACGCCCCTCTAGAGTCTCCTATTTGGTTAGGGATAGAGTTCTACTAGTGTAGAACTCTATCTCTAACCTCTTTCATCTTTTTTTTTTGCTATCATTTTATTTTATTATATTTTTACTATTTTACTTTAACCATATTTGGGCTCTTCTGTAGGGTGACACCCCCTCTAGAATCTTTACATAATAAGTAGAGTTTCACAAATGTAGAACTCTGCTATATCTAAAATAAATTTTTAAAATTTATTAATTTTTAATATTTAATGTTTTATTTATTAAATAATAAATTTCTAGAAACTTTAAGAGGGTATCTTTCTCCTTTGAGAGTTTTTTTAACTTGGAATTTCACTCAATTTAATTTATATATTGAATTTAAAACTTTAAATTGGTTGAAATTAGATTTCAGATCTAGATTCGGATCTAAGATCCAAATCTATGTCCAATATCCATATGGATCTCAGCCTAGACCAGATCTTAATTAATATGGGTCCAGAATGGATCTAGATCCATATCAACTTGGATCAAACAGATCGAATATGATTCGATCCAATCCAAAACTGGTCACATCAAGGTGGGTTGTTTTTGAAAAAATATGATTTTTGGGTTAACTGTAGTGTGAATTCATTATAGCAAAATATCAATGTTTTTAGAATTTTGAGACATGTCTAATGATATATTACCTGAATTTAACCTGAATTTCACTCAAATTTAAAGGTCAAACATACAAAGTTTGACCATGGCTTAATTGCCTCATTTAGGTCTTATCAATAGGTCATGGGTCATACCGAGACTTAGTTGACGTCACCTAAAATCGACAATTTCTATCGACTTTCAAAATACTTAGTCAAGTTTTCAAGAATCTCATAATTTAAAATGATATTGAAACACACGATATTACAATTGATGGTTTTAGCGGCAATTTGGTGGAAGCTTAAATAGGTAACCTACAATCATAGTTCAAAATTGCCTCTAAATTTATGGTTTTTTTAATTTTTATGGGTAACCTACAATGTCAAATTTTGAACTGCCGCTAAATATAGGTAACCTACAACCTACAATAACAGTTTTCAACTGCTACTAAAACCTAGCAGACCTTATGTGTTGATCCCTTCCCATTTTAGTGCTTGAACCCTAGCCGACCTTATGCGTTGTTGGGTGTATATACTTACAATGGTAGTTCAAGCAAGGTAGGGTTATTTTCGCACCCCTGCTCCCCATTTTTCGCTTCCCACTCTTCATTTGGGCGACCTACGAGAGCAATTTGAACCACTTTATTGGTTTGTTGGTTCTTTCACTTTGTTGGTTCCTTCATGAATAACCTCCAAAGAATGCCAAATATCATATGCAGATTCACATATAGATATTCTATTGAATTCATTCTGATCGATGGCACAATATAAGGCATTCATAGCCTTTGCATTTAGGTTTGCCATTTTCTTTTCTTCATCAGACCATAAGTTATAGTCTGCGGAAGGAGATGTGTATGGATGCTCAACAATTTTCCATACAGCAAAATCTATGGATTTGAAAAATATAGCCATTCTGCACTTCCAGTATCCATAGTTGGAGCCGTTGAAGAAAGGAGGACGAGATGCGTGTTGACCTTCAATATCACGAGCATAAGAGGTAGATGTCATATGTGCTGGAAGACTTGTTATGTCGAAACCAGCTAACCTGCTCTGATACCAAATGAAATTCCACTAGAGGGGGGGGGGTGAATAGTGAAATACGATGCAAGTTGATATAATAAAAAATAAAGCAATAAGGCACAACACAATAAACACAGGATTTATACTGGTTCGGTCAAAACCCTGACCTACATCCAGTCCTGAAGCAAACCACTTGAGCTTTCCACTATAACATCCGAGTCACCGGATAAATAGTACAACACCCTCTTCCTCAGAGGTCTTCTTCTCTCAACAGAGAAGGGGCACACCCTCTTCCACAGAGGTCTTCTTTTCTCAACAGAGAAGGACAACACCCTCTTACACAGAGGTCTTCTTCTCTCAACAGAGAAGGGCAACGCCCTCTTTCTCATAGGTCTACTTCTTTCAATAAAGAAGGAATACAGTGAATAACAGAAAGTTACAATACTTCTTATAGAACCTTCAGGATGATATGAATGCACGAATGAAGGATTCTCAGAATGTTCTGTTTGTCACTCAGAAGATACTCTTTGTCAAAGAGTTATTTTTGACTTTTTCTCTTTCTTTTCTCTTTCTTTTTCTAGGCTCTCTTTCAAATATCGAATAGGTATTTTTCTCGTTGTAAGCTCACCTATCTATTCCATTCCCTTCTATTTTGAATAGTTCATTTGAGTGTGTTTTTATAGCTTAAAAAATAGTCGTTGGCTTTTTGAAATCGTAGCCTTTTTGAGATGTGAAATGTCATGTCATTTCAAAAAACATCTTTAGAGAAATTCGAGAAAGTCTTCTTTCCATAAAAGTAAAATATAGGGTACACTAGTCGTTGTAATATTTTAGGTAATACATATTTTATGTAAAAAGTCTATTTCTTACAATAGTACATTGAACGTTGGATTGTAAGCTATTATGTAGTTTTGTCTTTATTCTAATAAATGATTTGAGGTACATAAGTACTTTTTTACTTTAAATGAGTGTAAGTACAATAAATGCTTTGAGATATTTATTTGTACATAGTCATGTCAAGAGTTTTCTTTATGTTGTGTTTTTCAAAGTCTATAGAGAGAATGAAGACTACAAGTAAGTCGACATTCTTGAGAAGGATATTTAACAAGGATTTCTTACAGGAGGTATTTAATGCTATACAAAGAGAATGATGACTTCAAGTAAGTCAACATTCTATGGGTTTGTAAAAAGGTAACTAGAGTCTTTTCAAAACCAATATTATATTTGTTTTCTTTGTGTAGCCGATTTCATGTTTTGTCTTTTTCCTATATTTGAAATCATTTCTTTAAAGAAGGTAACTAGAGTCTTTTCAAAACATATTATATTTGTTTTCTTTGTGTAGCCAATTTCATGTTTTGTCTTTTTCCTATATTTGAAATCATTTCTTTAAAGAAGGTAACTAGAGTCTTTTCAAAACATATTATATTTGTTTTCTTTGTGTACCCGATTTCATGTTTTGTCTTTTTCCTACTTTTAAAATCATTACTTTTCAAGTTGTCTTGTATATGATATAAGGTACAATTATTACATTTTGAAATCATGTCAAAATACCTTTTTCATAAAGGGTTGTAAGAAGGTACAATTATTTGTTTTCAAAAAGGAGCTTTTTGAAACTATCGTATACTTTTATGAAATAGCTTTTATGAATGAGTATGTAATATGCAATATGCATGCTTCTGAAGGTTCTGTTACATATGACTCTAAAGAAGAAAAAATCTTCAACTTGAGGAAGCCGATCTCTTTAGATGGTCTTTAGGAGTGCATGGCTCAACAAGCTTTTTCTTCAAGGAGTATGATTGCACCATAGTTGTACTTGAACATGAGGTCTCCATCCTTTTTGAGTGAGATATCCTTGCATCAAATACTCGTTAGATATATGACAAAGCATATCCAGTCATAATATAACATTTTTCAAGAAGACATATTATCATATTATATGAAATCAAATAAGACAGTGTATCATATTATGTGACATCAAAACAGAGTTTCTCAACATTCTCCCCCTTTTTGATGATGACAAAATATGCTCCCCCTGTCAAAAAGACATTATGCATAGAAAGAATACTTATCATAAAAATATTGAAAAATGTTAAATACGAGTATTTTTCTCTAAAGAAGGAAGATTCTGAGGTACACCAACTTTCATGGGAAATACATTATCAAAGAATGTAGCTTCTTGAAGCTCAACAATAGAGTTTACATCTATGCCAGATATCTCAGACTTAATTACTAAGAACTCGTAGGCATAACTGTTCTCTACATAACCCAAAAAGACAACATCTACTGTTTTATGACCCAGCTTTTTCCTATTGTGCTCTGGGACAAGTACCTTAACAAGGCACCCCCATACTTTACGGTATTTCAAGCTAGATTTCCTCTTTCTCCAGAGTTCAAAAGGGCTACTATCCTTATGCTTCTGAGGAATTCTATTCAGAATATGGCAAGCCGTATTCAGAGCATCCCCCACATATAGGTAGGTAATCTAGAACTCCCAAGTAGAGTATTGATCATGTCCGTTAGGGTTCTAGTCTTCCTTTCTGCAATCCCATTAGATTGTGGAGAATATGGAGTAGTAAACTCATGAACTATGCCAACAGATTTGCAATATTCATCAAGTTTATTAGAGGTATATTCTCCCCCTCTATCAGACCTCAATCTTTTAAGTTTTCTACCAGTTTGTGTTTCTGCTTCATTCTTAAAAATAAGAAACTTATCAAAAGTTTCATCTTTTGATTTTAGCAGATACACATAACAATATTTAGTGTCATCATCTATAAAAGTGATAAAATATTTTTTTATGATTTCTGGTTAACACTCCATTAAACTCACAGATATCTGTGTGCACCAGATCCAATATTTCAGAATCCCTAACAATCGTATGGAATGGTTTCCTACATTGTTTTGCTTGCACACAAATTTCACATTTCTTAGTTTTATCAATGGAATGCTCAAGAATCATTTTCAAGTTCATCATGTGTTTCACAGAATTGAAATTCACATGACCTAATCTATTATGCCACAAATTAGATGATTCTATTTTATATGCAACATTAGACAATGAATCAAAAGAAACATCATTTTCTAATTTATCACTGCAAACATGTTCAACACGAAGTTTAAACAAACCATCATCTAAATACCCCTTGCCAATAAATGATCTAGAATGTAAAATAACAACTTTATTACATTTAAAGTTAAATTCATAACCCTCTCTAACAAGACATGAACCACTTAGAATGTTCCTTCTAACTACAGGCACATGATGCACTCTGTGTAAAAACAGAACTCGTCCTGAAGAAAACTTCAGATCCACGCATCCAATCCCTAACACCTTTGCAGCCGTTGAATTGCCCATAGTCACGAATTTGCCTGCAGCAGCCTGGTATGAGACAAAGACAGACTTATCAGCACAAACGTGCACATTAGCCTCAGTGTCAACCAACCACTCTGTCGGCTCATAAACGTGATAGATTTGCTGGTTAACAGAAACATACTCAGTACTAGTCCCAACGACCTCAGTCACCATGTTGACTTGAGGCATTTCATCTGTGGTCCCATGAGCTTTAACCTTGTTGAAAGGACATTCCTTAGCTCAGTCCCCAACCTGCCCACAGTTTCAGCAATGTTTGTTCTTTGCTTTTTTCTGGATTTTGGCCTTAGGTTTAAACTCGTTTTTCATTGCAGATTTCTGTTTTTGTCCCTTGCCCTTAAGAGATCCGGTCATCATATTCACTTTAGGTTGTTCAATTGGCATCACGATTTGTTTCTGGCTTCTATGCTCTTCTTTAATTGCAATGGCTACCATAAGATCATCCAAGGAAATCTTTTCTCTACGGTGCTTGAGAGACATACCAAAGTCTACCCAAGACTTAGGAAATTTTTCCACGATGGTCATAACTTGAAACTTCTCAGGAAGTTTCATATCAGCCTCAGCCAAACTATAGAGCAACAGCAGAAACTCGTGTGCCTGCTCAGTGACCGACTTGCCTTCTACCATTTGATATTTCAGAAACTTGGCAACTGAGTACTTTTCAAGACCTTGGTCTTCAGTATTGTACTTCTTGTCAAGTTGATCCCATAGTCCCTTAGCAGTGGTAGACGAAGAACAGTACACATCGAACAACGTGTTGGATAGAGCCAACAGTATGCAACCACGACATATATTGTCCTTTTCTTTCCACTCTACAGTCGCTGATACCGCAGCAGAGTTAGGGTCAGTATCAGAAACCGAAGGGCAGTCGAGTTTCAGAACCGACAACAGCCCTATCGTAGTGAACCAGATTTTCATGCGTTGCTGCCAACGCTTTAAATTCTGACCGGCAAACTTTTCCGGCATCCCGGACATGTCCACTTTTGGTACAAAAGCGGAAGAGGTCGACATGCTTAGAATCTTCTCTAAGACTGTTGGATCAAATTTTGGATCACATAGTTTCACAATCATAATCATGATATAAAACATGATATAAATCATGATATGCAGCAGAATACAAATCATGATTTTCAGCAGATCGAAACATAAACAGGGAACAAACATGTCAGGTTCCACCATATACCAAAATCCAGATAGCAGCATATGAACAAGCAGATGCACAGAACACAATATAAACAACAGAAGCATGTTAATACTGTATAAACGGCTAAGGCATACGAAAGTACTCCCCTTAGAGAAGATTCGCCCCCACATACAGTGCAAACAGGGTCCGACGTCCTTCCCCCAGTATACAATAGCCTCGACGATCAGACCGGTGCACTCCACGAACCGAAGTTGCAGGAAACCCCTTTCGGGATAACTCAGGAAAGAGAGAAAGCGCAATAGGGAAATGGAAAACCGCAGCGATTAGTCTGTTTCAGATCTCTCGTAACCCCAGCCCTAACCACGCTTTTATAACCCACGAACGGGCACAAACTACGAGGAGTCGTGACCCGTTATCATTTTTCATAACCCGTTAAAGAATCCAAATATCCACAGAAACTTTGGGCAAAAAGGTACTTTGGTCTTGATTGGATATGGCCCTAAAGGGCCAATTACCCGAACCCGAGCCAGGCTCGGCATGACACGGCGGGCGGGCGCGCGCGCGTGTGTGGTAGTCATCCCAACCTCTTGTTCTCAGGAACAAATGTAAGAGTTTACATGTGGCTTATAAAGCCCACAACAAACTCAAACACAATCAATATGGGACTATTCCACGTCATCAAAACCACTTTCTCTAAAACAACCTAGTTTCTTATTTGAATTCTCTCTTCCCTTCCTTCTTACACCTAACACTATATCCTTCTCCTTGACTATAAAGCATGTTTTGTAATAGTTCTGCTTCTTTCCAACTGGAAGTTCTTATATTTTTCGATGTGGTTACCAGTTCATTAGTGGGTTCTAAGTGGTGTAGTAAAACTTGTACATTAGGTTCTTGAAATATCCAAGTTTCTTTCCTGTTTACCCTTTTCAGACTTCTTGCAATTAGCTTATTAGCAGGTGTACCAACAGAAATGGTCTATTTGTCTTAGACAATGGGATTAGCAATGCTGAAATTTGTGACTTTACTTTTTTTATTAGTTAGATATTTGGAAGGGGAGAACCATACAATGAATGTCTTTGCCTGAGGTTCAGGGTTGATTTTGATTCCTTGGCAATCTAGAATTTAGTTGGACAAAGGTTGGCATGGTACCACTCATGCATTTTATCTGAAATTGTCAAGCAGCTCAGTTTTTCTGCCCGAACATTTTACATGGTGCAACTTGAGTGAATCAGATAAAGTAAATTAAATGTAATAACTCAAATGCTGATTTTTTTTTGTAAATAGCCAATAAGATAGGTGGTTTTTTGTTTGTTCCTTGGGACGTGTTTGAATGAAATAGAGCAAAAACTAAGTTTCAAAACCAAGTTTTGGTAAACTTGGTTTGCAAAAACCCAAAACTAAGTCCTTTTCTTGTTTGGATAACAAAACCCATTTTTGGGTGATTCAAGTCCCATCTATATTAGGTGTTATATTAATACTCATTGTTGTCATTATATATTCCTTATAACACTTTTAAATAGTTCATTGAACAAATTTATAGAGTATTTCAAGTGAACTCACCCACATGGCTAATAGAGATTGAATTTATTAGGATAGGTAATCTATCATTATTTGTATTCTTTTAAATAATACCAGTTGTGTTTGTAAGGAATTGATACATTAGCTAACTTTTTTATTATTTTTGACATATAGGAACACTAGTGAATATGTAGATGGATTTATCGATTTCTTGGGGCAGGTTTCTGTGAGCAGTCTATGCAAGTATGCGGCAAAGTAGAGAATTTTGCAGTTAAAATAGAGAACAATGAGGAGGTTCCAGAAAAATCTTCCCTTTCACCCCAGATGATGAGATTAATATTGAAGATGGTGTGGTTTAAACTTATCAGAAATCCAAATTCATACTGAAGCCTGCTGGGTTTAAGTTGGGCTCTGGCTTCTTATAGGTAATTCATATCTTTTCCTCACCAATGCAAAAGTATTTGATTTCAGCTCTTCTAGCAGCTCATCTTAAAATTATATTTTCAGGTGCGGTTTTCACAAGCCCAAGATATGGAGAACTCTATAACAATCTTGCCAAATGCTGGTCATGGTGGTACCTTAAATTTACTGGTTCTCAGTGAGGCTTGAAGAGTTCAGTAATGTTGCCAGTTTGCTGTCACTTCTATATTTTGAAAAGGAGTGATGGGGAAAGGTGTTGATGACTTAGAATTATTATTATTTTTTTATTTCATTGAAGCAATCCTTTCATCCTTGGTATTCATGATGTTTTTTTTTTCTATTTACAGAGATACACTACAACAAATTTGGCCAACAACAAGTATTTGTAATATGCACAGAACATAGGTGGGTATATGTGAATTTTCTGATTAAAATACTTGTGCATTTGCGGTTTTTGATTGGTTAGCACTTAGCAGCAATTTGATTGTTTTCTGCATGAACTATGTATCTTAGATGAATTACTAATTTTTAACAGGATCAGAGGTTAGTAGTTTCCCCTATTAAAAGTTATTGTCTCATGTTGTATTCTTTCTTATTTAAGAAGCATATAAATGTAGTATTTCAAGGTGTGTGTGTGTGTATCCTTAATTAGGTAATTGTTAAGTTATCTTTTATGATGTTAAAATTGGGCATCCAAAATGTTCTGTAAATTTGTGACATACATTTTGAGTTTGATATGTTTATGTACTCTATTGTGATCTTCATTCAGAGACTTCTTTGTTGCTTATATTTTTGACGGTTCATCAATTCTTCTGTCAAACTTTATTTCAGTTGACTAGAACTTATTTATTGCGTTTGGATTAGATCCTTTATGTGGGAGAATGGCTGGATGTTGCTTGAGACACTAACTTTCTTGTACCCCCTTTTGTAGTTCTTGATGCATTCTACTTTTATTTTCAAATTGAAGATGCTTGTTCAGTACCTCGAATATACTGCTTAATTGTCAAGACGGCCATATGTATGCCTCCAGAGAGTATTAAAACTATAATGGATTTTGTAGCTTTACAACCAATTATTTAAAACAATAAGTGTAGGTGAAAATAGTGGCATTTTACAAACTACCACTATTTGTCTGATTTTGAGTAGTCAACAATGGCAGTTTGTAAGAGCTGCTATATACAGCGGCAGTTTAAACTGCCTCTGTTGGTACCAAGGCAGTCGAAAATGGGTCTCAAGTAGGACCTATAGTGGCAGTTCCAGATTGCCACTGTAGGGTAACAGTGGGAATTATGAAACTGCTGCTATAGGGTACCTACGACAGCATTTTAAACTGCCATTGTTGGTACCAGTGGCAGTCCAAAAGGGGCCTCAGGTAGGACCTATAGTGGCAATTGCAGATTGCCACGGTAGGGTAACAACGGCAATTATGAATTGTTTCTATAGGTACCTACAACGGAAGTTATACTTGCCATTATAGATCGTAAAAACTGTCGTTGCCAACAGCGGCAGTACCTACAGTGTCATCGGTAGAACTGCCGATGTTTGCTTTAGTGGCATTTACAGGAGGCTATAGTGGCCGTTTTTGACTGCCTCTATAGCTATATTTTGTTGTAGTGCATATAGCCGATCCCTATAATGTCGCTTATTTTGGTACTTAGTCATTTTTAAATTTTATCATAAATTGGCCAAGTCTGATAGGAAAATCATTTGAAGCTCGATTTTTAGACTGATGCCTTTGAGTCTGGGCTTGACCCAGGTCTCATCGACAAGGTCGAAGTGAGCCAATCAAAGCGTGGGAAAAAAAATTTAATTTCAACAATTAAATTCAAGCAAAATTCATGTTATTTTCAGGCAAAATTTAGAATTTGATATTCATGTAATATGTCGTTGGATGCGTCTCATAATTTTGAGCACACCGGTATTTTACTTTCCTGAATTCGAGTTTTGGTTGGCTCAAAAATTGCATTTTTCAAAAAATTGAGCAGTTTGCCAAACTGGATCTGAAGCTGGATCAGATGGGATCCAAGGCATATGATCCAAATTATTATGGATTTGGATCTTATGTAAGACCTACTTAAATCTGGATTTAATCCAGATCTCGATCCATTTTCGTTTTGGGTTTGGATTTTTGGATTCGGATCCAAATCCAAGCCTCACATTTTTTCAGCTTTAAATTCAATATAAAACTTTAATTTGGGGTTTAATAAGGTTAGGGAGCCTTTTGGATTAATTTGGCTATTTTTGGAAGTTTTTAGATAATTTTAAGTAATTAATATTTAATAATTAATTAAATAAATAAATTAATTAATTAAATAAATTATATTAATTAAATAAATTATATTAATTAAATAAATTATATTAATTCTAAATTTTTATTTTAGGGCTGAGTAAGACTTCTTAAAAGAGTCATTATTCTTACTTAAGAGAGAGTTTTAAAAGTTCTAAAAAGAAAAAAATACCAAATGTGAAAAAGTCAATATTTAAAGAGTTTCAAAAAAAAAAAGTTGGAAACAAGATGGAGAGAGAGTTTCTTTTTGGAAACTCTCTTAGAGAGGGCTGACAAAAGGGGGGCATCACCCCCTCTCCCACTATTTATATAGATAAAAAAGAAAAGAGAGAGAGAGAGAGAGAGAGAGATCTTCTTCTCTGGCCATCAACTCCTTTCCACCATCATCTTCTTTAATTCTCTCCGATTCAATTACATGGTACAGGTCTTTTCTTTGATTTGAATAGGGAAAAGAACCTAAATCTGATTTATGGGATATTTTTTTTTAAAAGAAACCATGAATCTTATTTAGTTTCTTGTAATCACTTATGAAATATCGTGATATGCACAGTAGGATATGTGTATTCAGATTTAGATCCCTTTTTCCCTGGCAAAAGCATGATTTATTGATGCCCAAAGTCATATATATATATGACAAATCTGTTGCAAACCAACGTTTGATAATAAACCTGGGTATTTGTTATGCAAACCAAGTTGTAATTTCATGACTGAATTTAAACCTGTGTCCTTTATGCTTAATCTGTTGCAAATTTATCTCTGAATCAATAATCATGTATCTGGTTTTGGGTACACCTAACATGCAATTGTCTAAGTCTGATCGTATATGTGCTTTTCTTTCATAATGAGTACGTTGCACAGTTCTTTTATCTTTCTCATGGGATTCTATAGGCAAAGGATTGAATTTGTGTGCATGAATCTAAAGGAACCAGTCTTTTTGTTGAGAACGATCTTGATTAGGATGACAAGCTGGACATACACATATGTTGGCCCCATCGCTATTTTTGAACTGGGCAGTTTTCCTTTAAAAAAAAAAGGGAAAAGAACTTATGGGGGTTGTCAGCGTGCCCTGACAACACACGTACACCAGCTCGGGTTGGGCCTGTGTATGGGCTGTCATGCCTAGCCGACAGGGTCGACTGGGCTGACTCGGCCAGCCCGGCTTGGCAGGGATCTGCCTGGCCCAGTCCGACCCTTGGGTAGGACTGGGACAGGCCTGGCAGTCCCCGGTCTAGGGTTGACTAGACCCGACCCAACATTGCTATGGTTATGCAAAATTGAATGAGAGCATGCATGGATATTTATATGCAAATTTATTGAGATCATGCAATTGACATGAATATGCACACTTGATGAAAATATGCATTTGCACGAGCACACACACTCAAAAGAAGCATGCATTGGCGTGAATACGTGTATGCAAATGAAAAAATGTACTTGACATAATTATGCATATGAATTAAGTAAATACATGCTTATGAATATTTTTGCTCCATACGCATGATGAAGGTTTGCATATATTAATGTGCATTTGAAACCTGTGATTTGCATCATATATGACATATTGCTACGGTTTTTGCATATGATGCATTGATGATCCAAGTGAATCATCGCAGGCCTGGAGAGTCTCGAGCACTGGATGCTCTTTCTTTATTTGCTTGTAAATGCATCGCAAAAATCATATTTATTTTTATTGCATTATATTGCACTGTTCTATGTGTTTCCACAGGCGAGAGTCCCGTGATGGTTCTCGCAGGGGTAGATGCAAGCTTTTGTATGCTGAATTGCACAACTTAATAATTGGCTTTTAATAAAAAGATAATAAATAAGAATAATGTAATATATGTTCTGAGATCTCCCATCGAAAGAATGAGCATCTTAGAGATTCAATTTTGGGAGACCATGAGGATACAAAAACTCTGTGTGTTTTATTTATTACCCCTGAACTCGATATTGATGTTCTTTCTCTTGGCCACGGTTTTAGAGAGAGTCCGCCACTTTATCTAGGGGTGGTGTGTAGATACAATTGTTGTTTTAGTATACCAAGAAAGTGACACTATTAGATGTGGAGGTCCTTAATATCTCGACATCAGAAGTGGAGGTCTAATATTTTGAAGGTGATTCAGTCGAGGGCTAAGTTTGAAACTCAATAATAAAATACAACTTGTGTGCTAAGTTACCTTGGGAACCCTACTTGACTTTGAGAAATTTTACCCGTTTGGTGTATCCGTGGGCAACAATAATTAAAAAAAAGAACTTAAATTGTGTGCATATAATTGGGACATGCATATGAAAAGAAAATTCTAATAAGAGGTAATAATTTACTCATGCATTGCACTGAAGTCATGCATATCTCTACTGTGCATTAGATCATGCTTATTTACCTGTTTTCTTAATTGTTACATGTTGGTAGATGTGTGATATTGTTCTCTAGTACATGTTAAATGGTTGTATTGCTTAAATGGTGATCCTTGTTGTTTATTAAATATTCTCTCATGCTTAATAATTGTTCCTTATTGCATGAATGATTAATGAAATTATGAATTTGTCATAATTGCATCCCTCTAAAATATTACATGAATCTTATTTATGTTCTTTTTACTTGTTTGTTTCATTGAAGGTATTCGTACGCAGGATCATTTAGATTTCTGACACCCTACTTCTGTGGTTTTTCGCAGCCGCAGGGGATCAGTAAAGCAACTAGCTTCTGGCAGAGCTACGAGTGTCACACTTTTGCTAGACAGTTCACAAAAGAACATTGTGGCTCAGTTTTTCTTTATTTACTTTTATGTTATTTAAACAACTCTGGTATGTCACTTGCAATTATTGTTTAAAGATTCTTTCTTTTATAATTAATAAATAATGAGTTGCTATGGTTTGTGGTGATAAATGTAAGATCTCTTATGGTGTGTTTGGTTATCCAATTGAGAGTGAAACTGTAAAGGCCCCGGGTCTCTAAGAATATTTCCGCAATGGTTTAAAAAAAAAATCTGCATTTTTTAGGGGTATGAGTCGAGGTCGTTACAGGTTTGGTATCAGAGCTATCATAAAATCTTACACTTTTATTATCTTTTTAACATTAAGTTTTTAATTTTTGGTAAGTGAGCCATGTCCTAAAGTATCAACAAGTCATGCCTCGTGCTCAAGAGCAGTCTCCTTCACTAGTAAAGTTGTTTAATACTTTTACTTAAGTATGTAAATTCTTGTGCTTGATTGCATTCATAGTTTGACTCTCTTCTAGTGTGAATTAATATCCTTGGTGTGATTGTATGACTGAAATTGTTCTGCATCTATCCTATGGGGGTAGGATCGATAAGGGTTTAATCTTTTTGCAAAAAAAATTACACGTGTAGATGTATGGACGCAAGGGTGCTTCGTCTTCCACTGGCGCTCCCACGGATTGGCAGGAGCAGAGGGAATTTATGATGAATGCCCTCAATATTCTGACCGAGGCGATGACAGTGCAAGCGGCGCAAGCAGCTACTGGTGCCCAACCCCCTGAGGTGGTTCAAAACACAGACGATGTTTCCTTCGAGAGATTCCTGAAGTTGGACCCACCAACTTTTTCAGGGAAGGCCGACCTAGAGGCAGCCGAGAGCTGAGTCGAGGAGATTGAGCGAACGTTTGACGTCTTACCTGTCCTCAATGACAGAAAGACTCCTTTTGGCATGTACTGTCTGAAGGGCGATGCCAAAAAATGATGGGACACTCTGCGGAGGGTGAAGTATGCTGATTTGGACGTGGTTTCCTGGGAGGTGTTTGGAGAGGAGTTTCTGGACACCTACTTCCCTTCCTACGCTTAGGAACAGATGTAACAACGATTCCTTGAGCTTGCTCAGGGAGGCATGCGTTTGGTAGATTACACCACAAAGTTCAGGAGTTTGGAGCGCTATTGTCCGAACTTGTTCGCCAATGAGAAAGCAAGGGTGGCCAAGTTCGTGCTCGGGCTGAAGAACGAACTGCGAACTCGTGTGTTGATGAGCCAGACTACTATCCTGACCGATGCGATAAAGTCTGCTACAGTCCTAACGGAGGACTGAGAGAGGTCCAAGATTGCATTTAAGAAGGGAGGTAGCAATGAAGGAGGTTTTTTGGGCGGGACGAGGAAGAATCTACCTGCAGGCAGAAGGACGCAAGGTGTCAAGAAGCAGCAGACCCATGATGGGCGACAACAGGGTCGACCCCAGCAACAGAGGCAGTAGTGAAAGGCCCAGCTAGTATGTCGCAAGTGTGGCAATAACCATCCACTGGGTTTTTGCCCGATGTTCAAGGGAATCTGTTACCAGTACCAGCAATCAGAGCACATTGCTCCATATTGTCCGAACAAGCCAGCGGCCTAGGGAGGACAACAACAGCAACAACCACCACAACAACAACAATTACAAAGGCCTCAACAGCAACAAGGACATCGCAAAACCAACGAACGAGTCTACGTAGCTACAACAACCACTCAGGGCGATCAAACTAACCTGATTGAAGATATCTTCTTAGTTGCTGATCATTTTGCTCGTGTGATATTTGATTTGGGTGCGACCCATAGTTTTATTTATGCTTCATTTGCGAAATTGCTTGAATTGGTTCCTTCTAGCCTTGAAAGGGCTCTAGATGTGATGTCACCTATGGGCGCATCCTCTTCCTGCGAAAAGTATTTTTCGGCAGTTAGCATTGTTATCGAGGGGCATGAGTTGTCTGTCGACTTGGTCATACTAGATATGACATTTTATGATGTCATTCTGGGTATAGACTGGTTGTCTAGACATAATGCTACCCTTTAATGTCAGGGCAAGAAAGTTATCTTAAAATGTCCCGATTTGTTTGCATTGTCATTTCATTCGACTAGACCGACATGCGAGGTGAAGATTGTTTTCGCATTGAAGATCTCCAAGTACCACAAGTTGGGTTGTATGGTGTTCTTGGCTAGTGTGTCCGCTCAAGATAACCAGGCGACACCCTTGGAACAATTAGATGTTGTCGGTGAGTTCTCAAATGTCTTTCCCGAGGACTTGTTAGGGTTGCCATCATATCGAGAGATTGAGTTCTCGATCGAGCTAGTGCCTGGTATGACACCAGTTTCTCGAGCTCCGTATCGCATGACACCTGCAAAGTTAGTGGAGTTGAATAAGTAATTGTAAGAGCTTCTTGATAAAGGTTTTATTAGGTTGAGTGTATCTTCCTGGGTTGCACTAGTCCTCTTTGTCAAGAAAAAGGATGGTTCAATGTGGTTGTCTATTGATTACCGTATGTTAAACCAAGTGACGGTGAAAAACAAGTACCCTCTGCCTAGGATCAACGATTTATTCGATCAGCTGAGAAAGGCAAAGGTGTTCTCGAAGATCGACCTTTGTTTTAGGTACCATCAATTGAGAATCAAGACAGCGGATATTTCGAAGACAACATTCAGGTCTAGATATGAGTATTATGAGTTCCTGGTGATGTTCTTTAGACTCACCAATGCCCCTGCAGCGTTTATGGACCTGATGAATCAGGTTTTCAGTTTATGGTTGAATTCGTTTGTCATCGTGTTCATCGATGACATTCTTATCTACTCTAAGAGTGTGGACAAGCACCGAGAGAATTTATGGATCGTACTGCAGACACTGAGAGAACACCAACTTTATGTTAAGTTCTCAATTGATAGGGTGATGTTTATCGGTCATGTGATATCCGAAAAGGGCATGGAGGTTGATCCAGCAAAGGTGGAGGCCGTTTTGTCATGGGAGCAACCGAAGACAGTGACTGACATAAGGAGTTTCTTGGGATTAGTGGGATACTACCATCGATTCATCTAAGACTTCTCACATATAGCTGTCTCGATGACTCGACTGTTATAGAAAGGAGTGAAGTTTGAGTGATCACCTCGATGCGAGGATAGTTTCTAGGAGCTGAAGAAAAGGTTAACCATGACACCCGTTTTGATGTTGCTTTCTGAGACGGGTGGTTTCGTTGTGTACAATGATGCTTCAGGGATCAGACTGGGTTGTGTTCTTATGCAGCACAAAAAGGTCATTACGTATGCTTCTTGACAGCTGAAGGTGCACAAGAATTATCCCACGCATGACTTAGAATTAACAACATTGGTCTTCGCGTTGAAAATCTGGAGCCACTATCTTTATAAAGAACAACTTGAGGTTATGTCCGATCACAAGAGCCTCAAGTACATATTCACTCAGCGTGATTTAAATTTGAGGCAACGTAGGTAGTTGAAGTTCCTTAAGGACTGCAACTTCTCCATCACTTACCATCTTGATAAGACGAATGTGGTGGCAAATGTGCTTAGTCGAAAGGCGTCGATCACAACAGCTAGCCTGATTGGGTGCAGTTGGGATCTGGTTGAGGAGTTCGTCAGATGGCAACCTTTTGCTGATTACCTCAGACACATCCTTTGTGCTGGGATGCAGGTATGACTAGATATCATAGATCAGATCGAGGAGCTTCAGTCAACCGATCCGGATTTCAAAAAATTATGCGTGAGTGCTCAGAAGCCAGAGGTGCAGTTTTGTCGCGTGGAGGACGGGACAATCATGTTTGGAGACAAATGGTGGGTCCCGAAGGCATTGCGGGAGGAGCTGATGAGTGAAGCTCATAAGTCTAGATATTCCGTTCACCCTGGTTCCACCAAGATGTTCAAAGATCTTCAGAGAACCTACTGGTGGAATGAGATGAAGAAGGACATCACAAAGTTCATGTCCCAGTGTCTCACTTGTCAGCAAGTGAAAATTGAGCACCAGAGACCTGGTGGACTTCTACAGCCACTTGAGATCCCAGAGTGGAAATGTGATGATATCTCAATGGATTTCATCGTAGGGTTGCCTAAGACCCGACGACAGTGCGATGCCATTTGGGTGATAGTGGATCGTTTGACAAAGAGTGCTCATTTTCTCCTTATCAGAATCAGTCAGAACTTGGAGAGCTTGACCAATCTCTATGTGAATGAGATCGTTAGGCTTCACGGGATGCCACGTTTGATAGTGTCAGATCGAGATCCTCGTTTCTTGTCTCGCTTCTGGCGCCAACTTCATAAGACCCTTGACACTACCTTGAAGTTCAGTACCGCTTTCCATTCATAGACGGACGGGCAATCAGAGCGTACGATCCAGACACTCGAGGATATGTTGAGAGCATGTGCTTTGTATTGGGTAGGCGATTGGGACAAGCATGTGAAGCTTGCAGAGTTTTCGTACAATAGTTTTTATGTCAGTATTGACATAACCCCGTATGAAGCTCTGTACGGTCGACCATGTAGATCCTCCATGTGTTGGGATGAGGTTGGAGTGAGAGCAGTGGAGTCTCCAGAAATCATCCAGTATTATGTTGACCAAGTGCGTTTGATCCGACAGAGATTGATTACAGCACAAAACAAGCAGAAGAGCTATGCAGATCAGCGGCGCAAAGAGCTCAATTTTGAGGTGGACGATCATGTGTTTGTTCAGATCTTGACTACAAAGAGTGTCTTCCAGTTCGGGAAGAAGGGAAAGCTGAGTCCTCGGTATATCAGACCCTTTGAGATTCTTGGAAGAGTTGGGGAAATCGCTTATCGAGTAACACTTTCGCCTCAGTTTTCACAGATCCACGATGTGTTCCACGTCTCGATATTAAAGAAGTATGTGCCTGACCCCTCACATGTGATTCACTATGAGTCGATCGAGGTACAACCTGACTTGACGATGAAGGAGAGATCAATAGAGATTGTGGATCGTAAGGAGAAGACGTTGTGAAGTAGAACGATTTTGTTCATGAAAGTGCGCTGACAGTATCACGGACTAGATGAGTACACTTGGGAGCATAAGGCGGATATACGTCAACACTACCCACACTTATTCAGTGCGTTCTAATTTCGATGACGAAATTCTTTTAAAGGGATAGGGATGTAATGTCACTACAAGAAAATCGTGGATTAGCGACAGACACTATCCATTGCTAATCTGTTGCTAAACTATTTAACGACGGATTAGCGATGGATAACATCCATCACAAATTTCTGGTCATTAATTAGCGACAAATTAGCAATGGACATGATCCGTTGCGAGTCCGTTGCTAAATAAGCATAGATTTGGTTTTGCGACGGACATGATTCGTCGCAATTTTAGCGACAGGTTAGCGATGAATAATATTCGTCGCTAAATTTTAAAAAAATTTAATTTTTTTAAAAGAATTTAAAAATGTTTTAAAAAAATTTAAAAAAAAATAAAAAAAAAATAAAAAATTTCAAAAACATTTAAAAAAAATTTAAAAAATGTAAAAAAAATTTAAAAAAAATTTAAAAAATGTAAAAAACTTTTAATTTTTTTTATAAAAAATTTACATTTTTTTTGCTCCATGCCGGGCGATATTTCGGTAGTAATAGGCTGAACTTGTACTGCACCCCACAGGCGTTGTACATGGTCTTAGACCCGAGCGGCCCGGCCCACCACTGCGAGGTCTTCTACACAAGGCAGTGGCTGCACCTCCGAACCGATGCGCTCTCCAGTGCCCTCTCAACCTGGTTCCCCACTTGTTCGGTTTGACTCGCCACTGCAAGATCTTCTGCACAAGGCAGTGGCTACACCTCCAATCCGGTGCACTCTCGACCTGGTTCCCTCACTTGTCTGGTTCCCTCGCTTGTCCGTCGACCTGAAACCAGAATCCCCAACAAAATCGTTAGGCCGAAAAAATAGAGGTCGGGAATGGAAAGCCACGCTCGGAAAAGAAAACCACTTATTGGGATGAAAAGCTCGTTGTCGTTAAGAACGTCGGTGAAACCGACAAAAAAAGAGTCGTTCGAGACCAGAGAGGTCGGGCCGGCCTGGTCCTCCAGCGCCGGTGACTCTGACTCCTCTTTTTTCTCACGTTCCTTCTCCACGAAGTCATCCTCGTTCGAACGTCCTGCCAAAAACCAGTTTAAATCGAACGACTTTTGGGTCAGTTTAAATTTCGCACGGGGAGAGAGAGAAAATTTTGCGCCCTAGATGGGTCGATTTAAATTGAAAAGTAGTGATGAAATTTTTTCGTCTCTACTTCCCTCGCTAATTAGTGACAGATTCATGACAAAATTTTTTTGTCCCTCATCCGTCGCGAAGTTGCGACAAAAGTTTTTCGTCACAAATTTTTGTCGCTAATTAACATTTTTCTTGTATTGGGAATTAGTGACAAAAAAATGTCGTTAATCCGTCGCTAATTAGCGACGAATTCACGATGGAAAACTTTTCATCTCTAAGTTGTGATGGAGTTTGAGACATAATGTTTCTGTCGTGAATCCGTCACTAAGTAGCGACAGATTAGCGATGAAGGTTTTTTGGTCACGAATCCGTCGCTAATTAGCGACAGATTCATGATGAAATTTTTTCCGTCGCTAATTCCACAAATCATTCGAATGTTAGCGACAAATAGTTTTCTCTAGCTAATCTATCACAAATTTATGACAAAAAAAATCTGTCGCAAATTGCCGTCGTTAATTAGCATTTTTCTTGTAGTATGTCTTATATTTTGGTACTTAGTCATTTTTAAATTTTGTCAAAAATTGGCTAAGTTTGGGATGAAAATCATTTGAGGCTCAATTTTTAGACTGATGTCTTTGAGTCTAGGCTTGACTCAGGTCTCATCGACAAGGTCGAGGCGAGCCAATCGAAGCGTGGGAAAAAGTTTTAATTTTGACCTTTAAATTCAAGTGAAATTCAAGTTATTTTCAGACAAAATTCAGAATTTGATATTCTTGTAATATGTCATTGGTTGCGTCTTGAAATTTTGAGCGCAACAGTATTTTACTTTTCTGAATTCGAGTTCTGGTTGGTCCAAAAATTGTGTTTTTCTGAAAATTGAACAGTTTGTCGAACTTGATCCGAAGCTGGATCAGATGGGATCTAAGGCATATGATCAGAATTATTATGGATTTGGATCTTATGTATGACCTACTTAAATCTGGATTTAATCCAGATATTGATCTATTTGCATTTTGGGTATGAGTTTGGATTTTTGGATCCGAATCCGAATTCAAATCCAAGCCCCACAAATTTTCAGCTTTAAATTCAATATAAAGCTTTAATTTGAGGTTTAATAAGGTTAGAGAGCCTTTTGGGTTAATTTAGCTATTTTTAAAAGTTTTTAAATAATTTTAATTAATTAATTGAATTATATTAATTCTAAATTTTTATTTTAGGGCTGAGTAGAACTTCTTAAAAGAGTCCTTATTCTTACATAAGAGAGAGTTTTAAAAGTTCTAAAAAGGAAAAAATACCAAATGTGAAAAAGTCAACCTTTAAAGAGTTTCAAAAAAAGAAGAAGTTGGAAACAAGATGGAGAGAGAGTTCCTTTTTGGAAACTCTCTTTGAGAGGGCTGGAGAAGGGGCGGGGGGGGGTCACCCTCTCTTCCACTATTTATATAGAAAAAGAAAGAAAGAAGGGAAAGAGAAATAAAGAGAGAGAGAGAGAGAGAGAGAGAGAGAGAGAGAGAGGAAGGAGGAAGAAGAAGATGAAGGAGCTTCTTCTCTAACCATCAACTCCTTTCCACAATCGTCTTCTTTGATTATCTCCGATTCAAGTACAAGGTACAGATCCTTTCTTTGATTTGAATAGGGAAAAGAACCTAAATCTGATTTATGGGATTTTTTTTTTATAGGAAACTATGAATCTTATTTAGTTTCTTGTAATCACTTATGAAATATCGTGATATGCACAGTAGGATATGTGTATTCAGATTTAGATCCCTGTTTTCCTAGCAAAAGCATGATTTATTGATGCCCAAAGTCATATATATATATATATATATATATATATATATATATATATATATATATATATATGACAAATCTGTTGCAAACCAAAGTTTGATAATAAACCTGGGTATTTGTTATGCAAACCGATTGTAATTTCGTGACCGGATTTAAACTTGTGCCCTTCATGCTTAATATGTTGCAAATTTATCTCTTAATCAAGAATCATGTAGCTGGTTTTGGGTACACCTAACATGCAGTTGTCTGAGTCTGGTCGTATATGTGCTTTTCTTTCATAACGAGTACGTTGCACGATTCTTTTATCTTTCTCATGGGATTCTATAGGCAAAGGATTGAATTGGTGTGCATGAATCTAAAGGAACCAGTCTTTTTGTTGAGATTGATCTTGATTAGGATGATAAGCTAGACATACACATATGTTGGCCCCATCGCTATTTTAGAACTGGGTTTCACGCTGGGCAATTTTCCTTAAAAAAAAGGGAAAATAACTTGTGGGGGTTGTCAGCATGCCCTGACAACACATGTTCACCAGCCCGGGTTGGGCCTGTGTATGGGCTGTCAGGCCCAATCGAGAGGGTCAGCTGGGCTGACTCACCGAGCCTGGCTTGGCAGGGATCTGCCTGGCCTAGTCCGACCCTTGGGCAAGACTGGGACAAGCCTGGCAGTCCCCGACCCGAGGTTGACTAGACCCGACCCAACATTGCTATGGTTATGCAAAATTGAATGAGAGCATGCATGGATATGTATATCCAAATTTGTTGAGATCATGCAATTGACATGAATATGCACACGTTATGAAAATATGCATTTACATGAGCGCATACACTCAAAAGAAGCATGCATTGACGTGAATACGTGTATGCAAATAAAAGAATGCACTTGACATAATTATGCATATGAATTAAGTAAATACATGCTTATGAATATTTTTGCTTCGTACGTATGGCGAAGGTTTGCATATATTAATGTGCATTTGAAACATGTGATTTGCGTCATATATGACATATTACTACGATTTTTGCATGTGGTGCATCGATGATCCAAGTGAATCATCGCAGGCCTGGAGAGTCTCGAGCACTGGATGCTTATTCTTTATTTGCTTTTAAATATATCGCAAAAATCACATTTATTTTTATTGCATTGTTCTATGTGTTTTCACGGGTGAGAGTCCCGTGATGGCTCTCGCAGGGGTAGATGCGAGCTTTTGCCTTTGCTTTTGCATGTTGACTTGCAAAACTTAACAATTGACTTTTAATAAAAAGAAAATGAATAAGAACAATGTAATATACGTTCTGAGATCTTCCATTGAAAGAATGAGCATCTTAGAGATTTAGTTTTGGGAGACCACGAGGAAACAAAAACTCTATGTGCTTTATTTATTACCCTTGAACCCGATATTGACGTTCTTTCTCCTAGTCACGGTTTTAAAGAGAGTCCGTCAGTTTACCTGGGGGTGATGTGTAGACACATCTGTTGTTTTGTTATACAAAAAAAGTGACATTATTGGATGCAGAGGTCCTTAGTGTCCCGATATTAGATGTGAAGGTCTAATATTTCAAAGGTGATTCGGTCGAGGGTTAACTTTGGAACCCAATAATAAAATACAACTTGTCTGCTAAGTTACTCTGAGAACCCTACTTGACCTAAGAAAATTTAACCCGTTTGGTGTATTCGCGGGCAACAATAATTAAAAAGAGCAACTTAAATTGTGTGCACTTAATAGCGACATGCATAAGAAAATAAAATTCTAATAAGAGATAATAATTTACTCATGCATTGCACTGAAGTCATGCATATTCCTGTTATGCATTAAATCATATTTATTTACCTATTTTCTTAATTGTTACATGTTGGTGGATGCGTGATGTTGTTCCCTAGTATATGTCAAATGGTTATATTGCTTAAATGGTGATCTCTGTTGTTTATTAAATATTCTCTTATGCTTAATAATTATTTTCTATTGCATAAATAGTTAATTGAATTATGAATTTGTCATAATTACATTCCTTTAAAAGATTACATAAATCTTATTTGTATTCTTTTTATTTGTTTTTTCATTAGAGGGATTCGTACGCACGATTCTTCGAATTTTCGACACCCTACTTCTGTGATTTTTCATACTCGCAAGAGATCAGTGAAGCGACTAGCTTCTGAGAGAGTTACGCGTGTCACACTTTTGCTAGACAATTCACAAAAGGACAACGTGACTCAATTTTTCTTTATTTACTTTTATGTCATTTAAATAACTCTGATATGTCTCTTGAAATTATTGTTTAAAGACTATTTCTTTCATAATTAATAAATAATGGGTTGTTATGGTTTGGGGTGATAAATGTAAGGTCCCTTGTAGTGTGTTTGGTTATCCAATTGGGAGTGAAACTGTAAAGACCTTGGGTCTCCGAGAATATTTTCGCAGTGGTTTATTTTTTTTTTGCATTTTTAAGGGGTATGAGTTGGGGTCGTTACAATCCCTACACTCAATTACATTTAATTACATCTAAAACCAAGTGAGCTCATCTCCCCTTTATTCAACTCTTCATATGACATTTCATTTGGTTTGGTGAATTTTATGCTAAATTTTGAATATTTAATTATGATTAATCATCTATACTCATGATTTACTAAATTAATCAACTAATCACAATTTGCTACAGATCGTACTGAATACACATGCATGTGGTGTGTGCATTTGTTAACATGATATGCAAGTATGTGCATTTTTTTTAGAATAAGTATGTGATGTGGTTCTACTCATCTGAGTATGTGCATGATATGCATACAGTCACTAACATGCTTAAAAGAAGGTCTAGAGATCAGTGCATTGGAGGAGAGTTTCGAGGATCTTAGATGTGAGATCTTTCTTTTGCAAAACTAAGGATCTAGAATATGCTCCAACTAGAAAATCGTTGAATTTGAGACCCTATGAAATCAGACAACCCTAATTACCAAAACCAAGAAACTGTTATCAAATCCCAATCAGAAGGATAGAGGCACGCTAGACATGTTAGGTTATTGTTTTCAATGTTGTGCAGCTAATCAAGTTTACATCAAGCATGCTTTTGGCTTTTGTGAACACCCCAAATTTTTCAAAATTTTGTAAAAAAATGACCCTTTTGCCCCGACTCTATTTTCTGAGAAAATCAAAGCAGTTTCAAAGCTCATTCTTTAGTCTTTCTGAATTAAATTCCACATTGGTATATTCAAAATTAATTTCGGATCCGAATCCAGGATTTTAAATCCATATTTCCTCAAAAACCGGATCCAAACCCATTTCTGAAGAAATTTTCTCAAAATGGCTTTAAAATTTTCAGAAAAATTCTCTTTTGTAAATATTTTTGCAAAAACACCAAAAATTAGTTTTGACCTTTGGTTTCTCGTAAAACTCTAGGATTTCTTTTAAAAATACAAAAAAAATGGAAAATTTCAAAAAAAAAAAAATGAATAAGTTTAAGCTTTTTAAAATCGATTTTGCTAAAAAAAAAAACAGTTTTAAACCATGTTTATGAATTTTTTTTTTAGGGAGCCTCTTTTTGGAATAAACCAATTTTTTTTTTACAAAACAAACCCTAATCGCCCCCCTCTCTTTCACTCTTGCCTCTCTCCCCTTCTCGGTTTCCATCTCCAAACCCTCCATCGCACGAACCCTTCCTTCCTCCGCTCATCTCCAACGACCTTCTTCTCGAATCCTCTTCCCTTCCCTTAAAAGAGCACGCAAGGCTCTCTCTCAGGGGCCCGTTTTCACCTCCTCATCGTGTTCTTCTCAACTCCCTCTTCTCCATCTGTCTTTTGCTTCCTCTCTTTGGCGTTTCCCCTCTCTACTGAAGAGATCCCCTTTCAATCCTCTAGCAAAATCATGCGAAAACAAAGTAAGCTGAAGAAAGTCGGCCTCCCTTGCAAGAATCTCAAGCGATTAATCTACAGTTGAGCTTACCTCCCAAGTAATCGTGAAATATCCCCTGGCTTTCCCCTGAACAGCTGAAGGAAGCCGACGAATCCCACAGCAAAGCCACGTTCAACGTGTTTATCCCTTTGATTCTCATGTTAACCAAGGGGGTTACACATTTTATCAGAACATCAGATGGCACCAGGTATGGCATGCTAATTCTAGTTTCCTGTTTTATGTGTGGAATCCAATTTATACATGTCTCCTACAGTGTTGTAAATGTTGTTACATGCTTTATGTTCCAGCTGATATTTGGTTTTTTTTTAATATCACCTGTATTTTATGCTCCTGCATGTGCTATTTGATTGGTTCTTTCTAAAAAAAATTTGGCTAGTGACAAGAATATTGAGTTAATGCTCATCCGTTCATTATGTGATGTTGTAGTTGGCAATAGAGGTGTAGTTAGTTTTCTTTTAGAATAAAGGTTAAATGTTGCTCACCTTCCAAATCTAAGTGAAGAAGAAAGGAAAGTTATTTTTCATTTTATTGTTGGTGGAGGTCTCACTGGGGTGGAGTTTGCTGCAAAATTGTATGACTTTGTCTGTGAGGATTTGGTGAAGTTATACCCTGTTATCCAAAACTTGGTTAAAATAACAGTTGTCCAGTCTGGAGATCGTAGTTTGAATATGTTTGACAAAAGAGTCAGCACATTTGCGGAGCAAAAGTGCCAGAGAGATGGTATTGATGTGAAAATAGGGTATCGAGTTGTTGAAGTAACTGACAAGTCCATCAATATGAAGAGTAAGGGCAAGAAAGAGTTATCATCAATTCCATATGAGAAGATAATCTGGTCTACAGGTATTGGAGCCTGTCCTGTCATAATGAGATTTCATGGATCAAATTGGTCAGCATGATAGATGGGTTTTTGCTATAAATCCATGGCTGAAAGTCGAGGGATGTGACTATGTATGTGCAATTGGGGACTGTGCTACAGCACGTCAATATAAAATCATGGAAGATATTTCAAATATCTTCAAGGTTGCAGATACAGATGACTCTGGCACTTTGAGTGTTGAGAAATTTCAAGAAGAGCCATGTGAAAGATATCTTCAATTAGAGAGCTATATGAAGAGAAAGCATATCCGAAATATTTATAGATCTATTACTGGGTGACAAAGAAAGCAGTGAGGACCAATCCCAAGCATTGAGAATTCTCTTCGCCAGTTTCTGCAACCTCTTGTTGGTGTTCTGTATTTTTCTTTCCTGTTTTACATTTAGTTGTAATTTTCATGGCTATGACTTCCGCTGAGTCACCACATATCATTTCAGTTTTGCAATATAACATCTATGTTTGGTATTCCGCTGTATAATATTCATGTTCTACTGTTAGCATAGAACATTTGACAGGTTCTTGTCTATGGTATGTGATTTGATCTGATTGTTTACCTAAGCATCATCCACTTTATGTACAAATCTGATGTGTTATAGATATGAGATTTCAAAATTTTTTAATCTGGACCTGTTTAAACCTCCTGTAGCATCATAACAGCTATTCCATATTGCTTTATTGCATTTTTTTTTTATTTTTTTTATTTATTTTTTTTGCTTATTGAACCTCAGCAAGTCCAATGTCTAACTTGACAATCGGTTGTTCATCTAAGCCTCATTAGGCCCAGGCCGACTCAATGGAAATTTTAGTTGCCTCCATCTGTCAAAAATTTTTCTTTCATTGGAAGGCTACTTGTCACTGCGAAGAGGAGAAACCATCTGGAGTTTGGAGGATTAGCTGATCAAGTCTTTTATATGAACCAAACCTCTCAATATCTCCTTTTAGATATCATAAACCATTTCAAGTGGAGGTATAACTGTTCCTTTCTCCTGATGTGAGGAAAATTGCAAGTATATCAAATGGTAGTAAATTGGAAAGTTTTCTTTTTCTCATCTTACAGTATATGTCATTAGTATCAATTCCCCTACATTCATTGTATTAATGCAGCCATCATACATTGTCACGATGCCGTTGATGGTCGATTTGTTGCTGCTGAAGGAGGCTCGCCAGGAGAATATGTTGTGATAAATTGATTCGGCAATTCGAGTTATCCACCCGCTGAATTTGATTTATCAATTTATTTGATGGTTCGTTTATTAACATTTGCATCAGGTTAGGCACTCCTGTGTTGGTCATTCAAATATCCATCTGTCTCTCACTATATTCCATACATGCCCACCTCATCGACCACCTTAAACTTTCTCCATTTCACTGCTCGACTTATACAGCAGTTGGGCCGTGGTACCTGCACTTCCACGTACTACTGTTACCTTTGCCAACATGATTTGCAGCCTCCCTGCTACACAGAATTTCTGTGCATCTACATTAGCCCTATTCTTAACCCATCATCAGCATTCTTCCACCAGCTGCTGTCACCAGCTGAAATGAACACCTTCACTGCTGCACCTAGAAATTCACATTTTTCCGACATCATGTACCTCACTTTTTTTTGTTATTTATCACAAACTGCCTTCATTACTGAAAGGGGTTGCTTGCAGCAACCTGGACATAATCTGTCCCTCAGCACATCTCTCCATTGAATATATCTCTATATGTATATATATGTATATATGCCTATACATTGATATATATATTTATGTGAATATACCTATATATATGTATGTATATATATGCATGTAAGTATATAGATATCTTTTCCATCCTTTTATCATTTCCATCATTTAATTTTCATATATATATGATTTTCCCTTTTACTAACCTGGTTATTTTACAGGAAATATGGAAAAGATATCATCACTTAGGGTTGTACATTTGATTTTATCCATTGTAATAGTTAGATTGGAATAAAAATTTACATTTCCTGCCTTAGGTAGAATGAATGAGCATTGTAAAATCATGATTTGCTTGTTTTCATGCATTTTTTCTTCATTTCTCAAATTCCCACAATGGTGAAACACGAATGGCACGTGCACCATCTCATAAAAGGTAAGTTAATTCTAAGTTGATGATTTACACCAACGGCCATAGTCGGGGTGTAAACAAGACTTAGTATTCTTATCTTTTATGAAATAATACTAGATCCACACTGGATCCTCTTTCAAAAATCATCATATTCTTCAAATATTTCACCTTTTATCAGAGCTTAACTTAGAATTAATTCAATATATATACCAATGGCCATAGTCAGGGTATGTTGAGAGTTAATTCCATTTTAAACTCTATAAAAGCACAAAATATGTTTCATTCTTCACCTGAGTTTTAATATAGATTATTATATGATACATTCAATGACCATAGTCAAGGATGTATTATATCTTCAATCTTATTTCAATTCATGTAAAGAATGAAATACAATTTTCAAAATCTAATTTCAAAATTTAAATTCATTCATCATTTAGGGTAGAACTGCATCATATTTTCAAAACTTCCTTTTTTAAAATTCAAAGTGTTTCTTCTTCTTCATCAGATCTTATCCAATTCTATAAAGATTCAAGAATTCAATTTCAAAGACCAATTTGACTTTGAAATTTCAAAATCATTTCATATTCAAAACTTCAGCTCAAATCAAAATCCAAATTCAAAGTTCAATTTAAATTATCTCCTGATTTCAAAAACCAAGTTCATCCCCTTATCTTCAATCAAGGTTTGGATTCGAATCTCAAGTTTAAATTTGGGTTTCTAAAACCCAGATCCGTCTTTAAAGGTCCTATTTGGACTTTTCATAAACCAAATCCAAAATCCATCCAAATCCTTATTACACTTTTGGATCTCCGATTATAGGTCCAAATTTCTTTTAGGATCCAGAAACCTATTCTACCATTGGATCTCAGATTCAGGTCCCAATTCCAATTCTTAGGATCCAGAATCCAACCCTGCTTTGGATCTCAGACTTCAGATCCAAAATCCATTCTTTAGGATCTAGAACCCAATTCACCTCGGACCTCGGATTTCAGATCCAAGTCCAGTTTATGATCCAGAATCCAATTCTACTTTGGATCTCAAACTTCAGATCCAATTCCATCTTAGGATCCAAAGTCCAATCTTATCTCGGATCTCAGATTTCAGATCCAAATACCTTCTTGGATTCCACATCTTGAATCTAATTCCATTCAAAATTCCAAGTCCAAATTCCACTTTGAATTCCAATTCTCAAAGCCAGTCCCATTTTTCATTCAAACCAAAGTTCCTATTTCAGATCCTAAATCCAAAAAATCAACTCAAAACTCTATTCAGAATCCAGAATTCGGATTCGGATTTCATCTTGAAATTCCAACTGTTCCAAGTCCCATTCCTCAATTCCTTTAGATCCCCCACATTTCCTTCTAACTTCAAAAAACTTCAAAGTTAGAATTCAATTTCATTCCAAATATTCATCCAAGTTCAAACTTCCAAATTCAAAGTCCATTTATGACTTTGAAATTTTCTTTCTTTCAGTTTTAAGATCATTCCTCTCAAAGATCCAAATTCATTTTCCTAGGCTCTGATTATTCTAAAAACTTAGAACTTCAAATCTTAAGTTCTAAGTTAGAAAACATTTCTTCACTTTATCTGATTCACTTGGAAATTCTTCAAAATATTTTCAAAAAGAGCATACATCTTTGCATTTGCACAAGCATGATTCATTGTGCATTTTAGACTTAGGATAAATACTTAGAAAAAATCATTGCAAAGCAAAAGGCATTAATTCGACCCTTGGTTCGATTACCCCTGGTAAAGGCGCCAGGAACGGTCGAATCTCGTACCGACGAGCGGATCCCTTCTCCCAGTTTTTCCGCAAATATTTCAAAAACGGAGGCGAGTTATTTCAAAATATTTTCAAAATTAAGGTCAAGTGAGACCCGCAAAAGAGCTCCTCTTCTCTTCTTTCTTTTCTCTTCTCTCTTTCTTTCCGTCTTTTATCCTTCTCCCTTCAAAAAGGAGGAAAATAAGAGGTTAGAAAGGAAAAGAGAGGGAAGAGAGAGAATATTACAAGAGGAAAATTTTTGCGATGATCACAGCTTTCTTGTGGCATGGTTGAAAGCATAGTTATTGAGAGTTTCTATATGCATTCTAAGCTTGCTTGAAAAGCATGAACCATGCACTTCTTTCATGTTTCCAAAACTCTATGAGAAGTTGGTAAAGATTCAAATCTTGATTTTTCCCAAGAGAGTTTTTCGCTGCTGGATTGTTGATAAGAACTATATTTTTTATTTATAAAACCTACACTCATAGTTTTAAGCTGTGGCAAAAAATATAAAAATTGCCTTTAAGTAAAACCACAATTTTGTCTACTTTTAATGTAATTTCCTACATGCTTCCATTGTCACTTCTTGGTCGCTTCTGCTCAATTATGCTTGCCAAAGTTTGATGGATCGAGGCAAATTTTAAAATGGCTTTTTTTTTTTACAAAAAATTGCGGTCTTTTTATATTTTTTAATTGAAAAATTTACAAAAACACACTCAAGTGTTGCCTTTTTTTTTCAAAGGCAAGCTAGGGTTAGGCAGACTCCTACCAGTTATACAACGATACCATTGGGATTCAAACTTGCAACGTCCCAACATAAGGTGACGTGCACTAGGTGCTCCTACCAGACAAGCCTAGCTCCCGTTGGTACCTAACTGTTGGCTTATTTACAAAGGCATGCCTAACTTTTGAGATATTATGAATACACGCCTAGTTAACAAAGCAACGCTTGCCTAACTTTTGAGATATGATGAATACACGCCTAGTTAACAGAGCAATTCTCAAAAGTTAGGCGCGAGTTTATAAATAGGTCAAAAGTTAGACATGTTTTTATAATTTTTTCTTTTTAAGTACTTTTTTTTATGGCTCTTAGACTTGGTGAGCTGTCAATTATGGCTAATTATATTAAAGATGGCATAAGATGGATGATTAAGAATGGAATATATTTTATGCAATATAGCAATTCAAAGAGTGAGACTTTGAATTTTCCACCAAGTGGGTTTGCATTAAACAATCAAAGTGATGTTTTTTTTTAAACAGAACAAATCCAATTATGTTAACTTCTGATCTAATTAAGGGAAATTATTTTTTTATTTTCTGTACATTTTAAATCGCAAAAGAAAAGAATCCTGCATGTGTGTGTGTGTGTGAGAGAGAGAGAGAGAGAGAGAGAGAGAGAGAGAGAGAGAGACTGTTTCCTTTAGAACGGCCTTGCGTTCCTTAGAAAGCCCAGAATGTTCCCATTATAATAACACTAACGGCAAAATTTTAACATGTCATTTTTTGAGTTTTTTGAAGCAAATAAAATTTGCACCAGACTGCCCCCCTAAGTGTTAAATAGACTATACTTATTTTTAATTGGTGATGGGAGTTGTGCTACCATATATATATATATATATATATATATATATATATATATATATATATATATGCTACTTTCCATGTCTGGTTGATAATTCATGATATATTATCTTGTAGTAGCATGACTTTTTTTTTTATTGAGGGTAGATCAATTGTTTTGGCTTCATGGTGATCCACTATTTTTTTTTCTAGAAGAAGGTATTAGGATTTGTTAAAAAGAATCCAGGGAAACTCTCCTCTATTTATTTATTTATTTATAACTTGAAGATACCGCACCCGGCACAAAGACTTGGTCGTGCTGGCTCATCCTGCCATACCGACTGTCATCTTGCGGGCAGCGTAAAACTCTAAGGCTAGGACCCCTGTCCCCGGGGCATATGCTACACATTGGCTTGCGCCGAGGGGTGATACTCATGGGAATCAAACCTTGACTGCCCGTCTAGCAGCCAAGGCCCCACCCCACTATGCCAACCCTCCTTGGGTCACTAACTATTAGGGTTGCTGATAGTTTTTCTTCCTTTCCATTGGGAATAGATTTGGGATAGATATCCAACTGATCTGAATTCAATAACTACAGTAGCCTCGGATTACTAATCAGATTCAGATCCAATCGAGAGTTTTTACATGAATCTCAATCCAATTAATATCCGAATCCTTTGACGCAGAAAACTCATATGATTAGTTAGCTAATCTGATCTGAACTCAGTAATAGCTTCTTACATTCAACCCTAAATGTGATTATGGCATACAGGATTACATCGGATTCAATGGTACTCGCGTCCAAACCAATTGGATCCCTATATCCAATGTCCTATTGCAAGATCTTCTCAAGATGCATCTGCTTGCCAAGCAAAAGCTGCCAAACTCGGATGACACCAACATTGTTTGGTAGATTTAGTCTTTACTTACTAATGAAAAACAAGCACGCAATTTTCTAGTCAACTATGAACAACCCTAAAAAAAAAAGGAGAAAAAGAAGCCATTGAGACAATAGCCAAGATGTTTCAATATTTTGTTTATTTGAAGCGGTTAGTGACATGTTTTTGTATAAACCAAAATACTGAGCATATCTCATCAACTTGTTCCATCTCACCTGTTTGATATGGCTCCATCAGTTATATACAATATCATCGTAACTGCTACACCCGCGCCCAGGCATCAGGGTGGTGGCAGCAGGTTTGGGAATAAAGGTGCTGACTCCTTTGTCCCAGGTTCAACTTTTCCCGAACAAGTGAGTGCCTTGGTAGACACCACGAGGGCTTGGGTGTTGGTTACTCAACCCGGTATTTACCAAAGCAGGTTATATGTTCCCCCCTCCCGAATAGGGCAGTTAGCTACATCTCATGTTCAGGGGACCCAAAGAGCACCACGTATGTAAGCATGTGTATCTCGTATCCCCATGTTTGTCAGCATTAATTAGCATTGGAGTTTGATGAGATTGCAAAGACTTAAGTACCCTCTCTTCCATTGGTGCCAAAAAAATGACGATTCTTGAAAAGGAGTGGTTGTAAAGACTTAAGTGCTCCGAAGATGATTATTTAAGACCCAGTCTCTGCACTGCAGGATTATCTGAGAAAGAAATCTCTCCTGTAGGAGGCCATGAACATCAACCCTCTCACTCTCTCTCTCTCCCTTCTCTTTCTGCTTCTGTGCACATCCAACAAAAGATCTTACATTGCTCCATCAAGCACCGGCTGACCTGCACATTCACTGTTGTGGAGCCTGATTCAGAGTTTTTACCCTTACAGGAGGAGGGTTTGAGGGCTCCTCCCAGCGTGGGTAGCATCATTCAACTTGATTAGTTGTGGAGCCTGATTCAGAGTTTTTGCCCTTACAGGAGAGGGGTCTGAGAACTCCTCCCAACGTGGGTAGCATCATTCAACTTGAAGAGTTGTGGAGTCTGATTCAGAGTTTTTATCCTTACAGAAAGGGGGGTCTGAGGGCTCCACCCAGCGTGGGTAGCATCATTCAACTTGATGAGTTGTGGAGTCTGATTCAGAGTTTTTGCCCTTATAGGAGGAGGGTTTAGGGGCTCCTCCCAGCGTGGATAACATCATTCAACTTGATTCATTGTGGAGTTTGATTTAGAGTTTTTGCCCTTATAGGAGGAGGGTTTGGGGGCTCCTTCCAGCGTGGGTAGCATCGTTCAACTTGATTTGTTGTGGAGCCTGATTTAGAGTTTTTGCCCTTACAGGAGGGGGGTCCGGGGGCTCTTCCCGCCACGGGTCCCGGGTGTCGTGGTCAAAAAATGCACAGGGTAACGTGGTGAGAAAGACATATTTTTGTGCCCCGAAGATGATTATTTAAGACACAGTCTCTGCACTGCATTATTATCTGAGAAAGAAATCTCCTCTGGAGGAGGCCATGAACATAAACCTTCTCACTCTCTCTCTGTCTCCCTTCTCTTTCTGCTTCTATGCACATCCAACAAAAGATCTTACATTGCTCCATCAAGCACCGGATGACCTGCACATTCACTGTTGTGGAGCCTGATTGGAAGAAATCAATGGAAAATCCAACAAGGAGCATGCCAGAATCAAGATGTGGATGTCAAGCGAGAATGGTGTTGTGCAACTCAAATAACACAAAACAATAGGGGTCTAGTTTTTAGTTAAAATGAGGAATGAAATGACATTAGAAATCGCTGAAAATTTACAGAAATAAACTAGACTCAATAATGAAGACACCACTTTTTACGGATTTGGAATATGACCTTAGGTTAGGGAGATATGACCCTGACAAGATTGTCCTAATTCGGGTAGCGATTTACAGCGATTTGCTTACTGAATAACACTACAAATCGCTATAGTAATTTGCCGAAGACACTACAAATCGCTAGAGCGATTTGCGGAAGAATCTAAAAATCGCTATAGCGATTTGCGGAAGACACTACAAATCGCTATAGCGATTTGCTGAAGACACTACAAATCACTATAGTGATTAACGGAAGACACTACAAATCGCTATAGCGATTTGCGATTTGTAGTGTCTTCCGCAAATCGCTATAGCGATTTGTAGTGTCTTCCGCAAATCACTATAGCGTTTTGTTGGAGACCCGAAAATACTACAAATTGCTGTAGGAAAGCCCGATAATACTACAAATCGTTGTTGGAAGGCCCAAAAAAAATTTGGTCCGGAGGGCGCTGCCCCCCCTGGACCCCCGCCAGGGGGAGCCCCCGGACCCCCTCCTGTAAGGGCAAAAACTCTAAATCAGGCACAGAAGTAGAGAGAGAAGGGAGAGAGAGTGAGAGGGTTGATGTTTATGGCTTTCTCCAGGGGAACTCTTTACCTCCCTTGATTTCTTCTCTAGAGAGAGAGAGGGTTTTACAGTGTTTTACGGAGAAGGAAGAAGAAGAAGATGGAGATGGAGCAATGTAAAATCGTCTGTTGGATGTGCACAGAAGTAGAGAGAGAAGGGAGAGAGAGTAAGAGGGTTGATGTTCATGGCCTTTTTCAGGGAGAACTCTTTGCCCCCCTTGATTTCTTCTCTAGAGAGAGAGAGGGTTTTACAGTGTTTTACAGAGAAGAAAGAAGAAGAAGATGACGATGAAGCAATGTAGGATCGTCTGTTGGATGTGCACAAAAGTAGAGAGAGAGTGAGATGGTTGATGTTCATGACCTTTTCCAGGGAGAACTATTTGCCTTCCTTGATTTCTTCTCTAGAGAGAGAGAGAGGGTTTTACAGTGTTTTATGAAGAAAGAAGAAGAAGACTTTAAATAGTCAACATTATCCTCGACTTTCTGAATGGAGGACATGTTTGTCCTTTTTTTGAACGGAGAAAAAAGAAGAAGACTTTGAAGAGTCAACATCATCCTCGACTTTTTGAATGGAGGACATGTTTGTCCTTTTTTTGAACTGTTTGTTTTTTCTTTTTTGAATGAAGGGCATTTTTCATTTTCTCAAACCATCACTTTATGAGAAGAATAACAATAAAAGGTACTTAAGTCTTTGCAACAACACCAGAGTCCGATGCAAAGTTATTTCTACATACACGGGAATACGAGCCCCATGTGCTTGTATACGTGGTGCTCATTCAAAGCCCCGAACACAGACCCTCTCAGTATTTACCTAAGAGGAGGGTGAGCCCATTAAGTAACTCAGTTCTCGATAAGGGATTCCTCTTCATCGTTATATATATAATGATGTATCTGACTGCATCCCCCCAAGATGGTACTCGATTGCTTGAGACCATCAATTTTTGATGTTTTTTTTTTCCAAAATTCTAACCTTATTGATTTACTATAAATTGACACTTCATTTGATTATGATGCATGGATAAGCTGTTTACAATTTTTATAATTTTTTTAAGGCTTCAAATACCAATTTTTTTCATTCAAAATGCATGATCCAATAAGGTTAGAATTTCAATGGTGGATAGTGTTGGTATATTTTTTATCAGGTAGGTTTTCATTTCGCTCTCTCTCTCTATATAACTGCTCTTATAATGAGATTTCCGCACCAATGGCAGAGCCATAAATCCGAGAGAGAGAGAGAGAGAGAGAGAGAGAGAGAGAGAGAGAGCAATATTTGAGTTAGGTTTGGCACTACCCACCTGACACAAACCCTCTTATTGAAGATTTTCGGCCCATATATTGCTCTGCCCCCTGATCTGAATCATAATGGTGGTTTTCCCTCGTTACTTTAAACAAGAAAAAAAACTAGTGACATGTTCAATTCAAAATTTCAACCGTCATAAACTCAGTGACTCGTCACTAGGTTTGTCCTTGAGTGACTCGTGATCGGATGATTTGGTTGGGTCATGTTAACTTTATATCTTATATAAAATATATAAATATATGTATATACTATGTATATTTTATAGTATTTTACTAATATATTATATATAATATACATTATATGATATTTTTATAATATATAATTTTATTAATACATATATAACAATTTATATATATATATATATATATATATATATATATATATATATATATATATATATATATATATATATATGCATGACTCGCCCATGACTCGGCTGACTTGATCATAACTTGGTCGAGTTTTATAACGGTTTTTGATCCAATGATTGGGCGATTTGGGTCTATTCAACCAAGTCACCGGGTCAACTCGACAAGTTTTAAACTATGCTTGGGGTGACTTATTGGCTATGGGATGGGTGTTGACCAAGTTGGCATTTTTATACCACATGAATCAAACGTTGCCATGGCCCTTCATAGCATTGGTGCTCTAAGTCTGATGGGCTTGACTTTAATTTTTTTTGTCTTATTAGCCAGAAGCCAATAATATGGCCCTCACCAATAATACAAAGAAAAAATAATGGTCAAACTCCCTCCTAGCTCCTACTTACCCTGGCAATTTTCATTCTTATAATACACCAATTGGTGAGGGAAAGGTCAACAAACCACATCCATCCCGCTTGCTTTTGTGGGCTCACCTAATCATGTGGACGTTGAACAAGCCACATGGATAGGGATGGCAGTGGGGCGGGGCGGGGGACAAGGTCTCCACCCCCGGCCCGCCTCAAGATTTTATCCTCCACCCCCGCCTCCATCCCCGGCGGGGATGGATTTTATCCTCCACCCCCCACCTTCATCCCCGGTTCAAACAGGGATGAGGCGGGGCAGGGCGGGGATATTGCCGGGAAAAGTGGTCGGGGGTGGGGACGGGGCGGGGCGGGAAAAAGTGCACATCCATCCCCGCCTCCACCCCCAGACGGGGATGGATTTTAACCTTCGTCCCCGCCTCCATCCCCGTTTCATACCCTTCATCCCCGGTCCAAACGGGGCGAGGCGGGGCGGGGCCCCGCTTTCCCCCGGTCCACTGCCATCCCTACACATGGAGTATAATTGTTACAGAACAGACAGACAAGTTCTGTCTATTTTATTCTGCTGTTTCGTCCAATCTTGAATGAGCCATCAAACAAGCCCTCAGGTTGCACAGAAACCTCAGCGGAGGCTTGCACTAGACCCAGTTGCGTTGAAGCTCATCTTGGTTATAGTTAATGAAAATCCAGTTAAACATTGAAAAAAAGAAGAAGAAATCTATTTAAAGCCAACCTTTTACTCATAATTTAAGAAGTGGTCTCACATTTCTAAATTTCTCGATATAAATATTTAAATTTTTTAAAAAACTACCAAAGGTTTACCTGTGTTATGAATTCAAGTTAAATCATAAGTCAAATTACAATTTTTATACTCAATACCAACTGGGCTCCACGTGGTCGGTGGTGGGAGGTTGCAGGTTCAAAACCCTAGGGTACGTTGAATAATAACTGGTGGAGGTCTGCCTAACCCCAACTTGTCTTTAAAAAAACAATTACTTATACACAATAGTTTCAATTTCAAAGGACAATACGTTGTCAAGATGATTTGAGTTTCCTCTTTGGTAGTTTCTATGACAACTACGATTCATACTTTTTTTTTTAAATAATTTTAAAAGAAAAGTCCTTTTAGCCTTACGTGACAAATATTGTGATATTTATAAAAATCTTGCGATAATATCGCTAAAAATTGCTTGAAAGTTTAAAACGGTAATTTCTTGCAAGATTTTCAAAGCAGTAACAAATATCGCGAGATTTATATTTTTAACAGATATTTATAGTGAAACTCCCCAAGATTTTTATTTTTAAATGTATTTTATTTATAATTTATAATTTATTTTTTATTGTCAAGATTTTTCCAAAAAATATAAGATTTATGAAAAATATCAAAATCTCTCGAATTTTTGACTGCTCATATTTTTGCCGTTTTAAACTTTTTGTCATTATCTTTGCTGATTTTTATAAATAGCTCATAAATAAAATCTCCACTCTATTTTAAAAACATACAAGTGTGGGCGCCAGCCTTGCGTCTTTTTTAGGAAAGACTCGCTGCCTTGACTTCTTCACTTGTTTCTGTCCATCACGCGTCTCTCTTACCAATTGTCACGGCCTTATTTTGAGAAACCTATAAGCCAAATCTGAGAGAAAAAGAAAGAAAACATCATAGAATCAGAGAAATTTTTCTGAATTGGATCGCCAAAAGGCAGAGAGGGAATGAAGCAGACAGTTTGGTTGTCGTTGATGATGTTGCTGCTGCACGTTTATGTCAGTTGGGCAGCCAAGGTTAGCAATGCGGATGTGACCGTTAAGGTGAGAGTGAACAGCACGGTGGCTTCTACGGACGATCATTTCGTGTGCGCGACGATCGATTGGGGTCCTCCAGAGAAGTGCAACTCAGACCAGCCGTGCACTCATCCCCAGACTTCTGTTCTTAACTTGGTAAGTTTGCAGCAGTTCGTGATTGCTTCTCTGTTTTTTCCCATCTTTTTTTTTTTGGTTGAAATGGGATCAGATCAGAGTGCCTTTGATTTCAATATGAACGGCATCCAAAACCTGTACGAATGAGATGTCCATCACTTGGATGGCCGTTTGTGTTTACGATGGACGGCATTGGAATGGTTTAAAATGACTGGCTTACAATGAGCTTTGTTCACTGTTTCGATGGGTGTCATTCATTTTCAAGATGAACCACATCCAGGGCCTCTGACGTGATCCTCTCTCTTTTTTGTTCCTTTCTTTTTGTTGTTGTTAATGTCATTTATTATTATTATTATTGTTGTTGTTGTTAATTTGTTATTACTGTATATTATTATTATTATTATTGTTAGAGAATTTGCCTTAAAAGCATGTTACAAGTACCGGCGGTATTTCAAAATAACCCGATTTTTTATCGTTTTGAAAAATACGGCAATTGAATTGGCCATGTTTTGAAGATATTTCATTTTCTTTATCGTGATATTTTCAAAAACCAAAACATCTGGAAAAGCAGCCATTTTAAAAATATCGCCTATTCTGAAAATATCACTTCTTTTGACACCATATTTTAAGTTCGTTCCAAACTTTTATATTTTTATATATCGATCTTAATTTTTTTTTTAATTTCTTTTGTATCAGGATTTGAATGACCTTCTTCTTGCCAAGGCCATCGAAGGTATGAAACTCTCTCTCTCTCTCTCTCTCTCTCTCTCTCTCTCTCTCTCTCTCTCTCTCTATATATATATATATATATATATATATATAAGAACGTTAAAAAAGAAAATCTTCTTCTCCAAAATCCTCAAGGAATGTAGAAGAGCATTGCCTGAAAGCCTATGAAGATTGCTGACTCTCATTTTCCTTCAGTATGTCAGCATTACTGGGCTGTTGATAGATGTTAGATAACCTTACTCATTTGTGAGTCAAAGGCTGCCTTAATATGCTATGTATAAGTAACTCACTGACCTTATAATACTATGCCGATTCATATCCCAATTTTTTAGTGAGAGTTTACAGTTATTCTGGATTTCAAATACAAATTGTTATAATAGAATGTTAAACCGCCTTTTGACTTGGTTACTTAGAATCTGTTTCTGTAACAGGGCACTAAATGGGGAAGAGGAGGTTATTTCTGAAAATAAAATCATATGGTAGCAATTCAGAGCTCTAGATTGCATATGCTTCATATGTGTAAAATTAATTTTCTTGATTTTATTCATAAAAAATCATAATATTTGGGAAAAAAATGCAACTACACTTGTGGTAAAATCAATCATAGTCATGACAGATAGACTAGGGGCCCGTTTGTTTCATTTCCATGGAAGGAAATGATTTTCTGCCGCAAGCTTTTTGGCAGTGACTGAAAACTACTCATATAATATATATTGATTGTTTAAATACTTTATGGCAAAGTTGGTCATGGTAATTTGGACCATGATGATGATTTTATGAGCATCTATCTGAGAAAGTATGTTTCTTATGACTTCTTGGTAACTCTTACTGCAGCTTTTGGTCATTTAAGGATAAGAGTTGGTGGCTCAATGCAAGATCAGGTCATTTATTATGTGGGAGAAACTGAGTCCCCATGCTTGCCCTTTCAAAAGGATAAAAATGGACTGTTCGGTTATTCTAAAGGTTGTTTGCACATGGAAAGGTGGGATGAGCTTAACAAGTTCTTCAGCCAGACAGGGTATATATATAACTTGCTGGGATTTCATTTCTTTCTTTCAGTTCTTTTTTCCTTCACTTCTAAATCTTGTTTTATTTGATTAGCTGTTAGTCATTTCCCAGGATAAGCTGTGCTTCTAGAACAAGCATATCAAAGTAGCTAATAAATTTGGTGCGCTTTATGAGGTTTAAATCCCAAGTTGTTATCATGAATTTCTGTCATTTTTTAAACTTTGTACTAAAAATATGTTCATATTTCATAGTCAGAATGTGCTTTCTTCATCCAATAATAAGACTAGCAATGATTAGTCCATTCTAGATGAACAATTATCAATTTATCATTACTTTCTGGTTTTTGGGTTCATATTCAACTTAAGGACTGACTTCATTATTTTGTTACTTCTTTAGATCCAGCTTGTCATAACTTGTTCTCTTGTGCAACATGCAGTAACTAAGGCAAAATGTTGATTACAGGGCTATCATCAGCTTTGGTCTAAATGCTCTATATGGGAGGCAAAAAGGTGCAAACGGTCTATGGACTGGTGATTGGAATTCTAACAACACTCGTTCTTTTATAGAATACACAATTGCAAAAGGAATTCAAGTTGATTCATGGGAATTTGGTACTAAAGATCTTGTCCTGCTCCACTGATTTTGCCAATGTTCAGGAAATATTCTTTAGATGCTTACTATCCTGTGCATGACAGGTAATGAACTCAGTGGAAAGGGCATTGGTGCAAGAGTAACTTCTCAACAATATGCAAAAGACTTGATCAAGCTCAGGTCCCTACTAAATGAGATATACAGTAACTCCTCATCGCGACCATTATTGTTGGCACCGGGAGGTTTCTATGATCAACCGTGGTTTGATAAACTTGTTCAGGACTCAGGACCAGGAGTAGTCAATGTATTGACACATCACATCTATAATCTTGGTGCAAGTGAGATAGGAAATGTTTTCTCCTTTATCATTTCATAACTTTGAAAGAGAATCTAGAGCTTGTGAGGCCTGATATCTATTGTTCGGTTTTGTTTTTTGTTTCAGCTGATGATCCCAATCTAATGAAACGGGTACTGGACCCACATTATCTTAGCCATGCTGCTCATACATTCAGAAGTCTTCAAAACACTATACAGAAATTTGGTCCCTGGACATCTGCTTGGGTTGGAGAAGCTGGGGGTGTCTTCCGTGGTGGTGCTCCTAATTTTTCTGATACCTTTGTCAACAGTTTCTGGTCTCTCTCTCTCTCTCTGCAATGACTTCTACTTTCCATTTTTCTTCTAAAGCTTGATAAACAATATCATGTTATAGGTACTTGGATCAGCTTGGTATGTCAGCCATGCATGACACTAAGGTGTACTGCAGACAGACTTTGATAGGCAGCAACTACAGTCTCCTGAACATAAGAACATTGGTACCAAATCCTGATTATTACAGGTAAGGACTCCTGTATACATTGATCTATTTGCTCATTCAGAAATCTTATGTTCGTATAAATGATGATGAACTTCTCATTCTGTTGACTCATTTTTTCCCAGTGCATTATTATGGCATCGGTTGATGGGAAAAAGTGTTCTTTTCACCAATGTTACAGGGTCAGATTATTTGAAAGCCTACACACATTGCTCAAGAAACAAAGTAAGGCACAATTTTCTTGATCATATCTTGCTTCTTCTGTTGTTTCTGTTCTTACTCCATGCTCTGTTATTTATAGCATCTGCAAACATGTTTCATTTGTTGCTCATAAGGCTCAAAGCCTGTAACTAGCTCACCATTCTATTCATATTTACAGACTGGTATAACGATGCTTCTGATAAACCTGAGCAATGACACGGTATTTAGGATCGCGATGGAAACCGATGTGAACATCACGACTCATTCTACGGACACCAGCATCCTCAGGAAGGCGACTTTCTTGCATGGACTTAAGAAAGCTGTGGCATGGATGGGAAAGATGGCTCCCAAACCTACATTAAGGAGAGGTGAGTACCATCTAACACCAAAGCATGGAAACCTCAGAAGCCAAACCATGATGCTGAATGGGAAGCCACTGGAGCTCACTCAGAGTGGAGACATCCCTCCTCTGAGTCCTGAATTTGTTGATGCCAACTCTACTCTATCCATCATGCCCTTGTCTATAGCCTTTGTTACATTCCCCTACATTGATGCTCCAGCCTGTTATGATAAGGAAGCTCAGATGTAGATAACTGTGCAGATTATCCTGCAGATCATTTTTGTTTATTGGTTCGATGACAAGCTATGTCACATGGATACTCCATTTTGGCCCTTGTAGCGCATCCCCTTATATACTAGTCATATTGAAAACTTCATAAAAATAGCTGTATCCCCATATCTACAGTCATATCCATGTGACATAGATGACAAATTATTATCCTAGTCTCACCAGGCAGGCGATGTAAGAAATCAGACAAGTCTTCCTCCACTTGCAAACTCGCTTGCTATTTGCAAAACACGGGTAGCTCTTCATGCAACTCAAAGCATCACATTCTGATCGACTTGGTTCCTTATATGGTGAGTGGCTTAAGACTTTGATTTGAGAATGTAATACATCTCTTGTTAGCCATTGGTTGGCTCAAGAGCATTTTTGTTGTTATTGTTGTATGTATCATCAAATATATTTTCAATTTAATTATTGTATTAATCCATGGTTTTTATCTCTTTTTGTTTTGCTCTTCCTCTCTCCCTCTCTCTTCCTATTCAAACATAGGATCTGTGATCTAATGGATCTCAGATCCTAAATATATGAGACTCCTAGGTCTCAAAATTGCCTTGGTTCTCGCACGTGAACATGAGATTTGAGGATTGGATATCAGATCCTAGAATATGAGGCTTTAAGATCTCATACTTGAATTTGAGATTCAAGGATTTCATCCTCCTTCAAGTGAAGTCTATCTTCATAGAGCAAGGACATGAATTCTTCATATCTCAAATCTAAAATGCCACATAGAGACCAATGTATTTTTCGCTAAGGTCTCCTTAAGATGACTTGGGCTGTCAAGAACCTTCAGTTATGTTTCTCTAGCTAGCCGCTTCTTGATCTCAACATAGAATCGTTCAATCTTCTCAATTATTGCATTCACCTCAGTTGAGAGTGGGTTCCGTTTACACCTATTAATCACAATCATCATACACATCAACCCCATATTCATTAAGTGAAAAATTATACTGATCTCATCATTCTTCATGGTTGCCATCTTCTAATAATCTCACTTCACACAGTCAACAATTTTTCTGCAACTAGCTGTGCTGGAACTTGTAGAGGCCAATTGGGTTTTATATAGGTTATGTTTAGGCCAAGGCTTGATTTGATCTTGATGTAGGTTGTCTTGAAAGGCCATAGTCAAAATTTGAGCTCAAATAGTTAGATCTGATTCAGGTTAAGTGGTTCTTAATGGAAACAGGTCTAGGTTAGTATAGGTTTAAAAAAATTGCAGGAAAGTAGAAATAGGTAGCACCTAAAAAATCATATCCCCTTGCAAATTTTCAAAATATTAAAATAAAAAACTATGGACATTCACATCATATTTGTATGGACCTCCTGACGTTCACATAAATTTCCTATAAACCTTTGCCAAGTCTAGTATACATTGTGAAATTGGCCACAACAGGCAGCACTTAATAATGTACATATTTGTGCCAATATCAACAAGTCCACACAATGTGATTTTAAATTTTCAGAGGTTTAGAAGATATTTTTAAGAATACATATAGATCGGTGCCATATTCCATTGTTGAAAATGCCAGGGGCCTTAGTCATTTCAAATCACTACCCTATGGTGGTTGTGAAAGTTGGCATCAAGAATAGTATTTGCAATGATTGAGCCGTCGCCATAAGATGGCATGGTGGCACTTCAAGCCGTTGCCACTTTAATGACATGCCCTTCAAAAAATTTGTATTGGCAAGTGTTTTGGCCGTGGTCAATGCTAGTGGTGACGGCTTTGGCCACCACCATACATTAGCTTGGTGATGAATAGTGTACTGACACACACATTCACCTGTTTCTTTTGACTGTTATGTTGACAGTCATGTCCTTAAGGGCCAATAGTGTCGCCAAATGCCAAGCATTTCATCATATCTCATATAACATTATGTTAGAGTGTCTATCTTGGGATAGGTACACTAACAAATTTCTCGAAAAACATAAATAGCTTGGGCCCTCATTGATGTGCTCATGACGACCGAGAAACTGTGGATGCCATGATCAAAAGGAGAAACACGTTCCTGACAATCGGAGGCAGTGGGTGCAATAAAAGGGATATCCTCAATACCGATGATTATACCTTCGAAAAGCATGAAAGAAGAAGAAAGGAGAAACAAGATCTCATAGAGGACAGTTTCCCAAAAATGTTCAAGATTGATTCATTATGGGGTTAAGCCTCCCTTAAATAGTTCAGAGGCGGATCAGGTCCTGTATAGATCTGATCCACTGTAAATAGATCAAACAAAAATAAATACGAAAGCAAATACGGATTGGTCCAAGATGAATCCGATCTCAACAAACCAAACCAAAGCAAGAAGTCCAAAACGCAACGAAATACCCGACCCAGATACACATGGGTCCAAACAAGAAAAAATGGATATGATCAATCCAAATAGAAAAAGAACGGATCCAGGGTCAGTCTGTAACAATTCTCCACCCATGAAAAACTGCCTTGTCCTCAAGGTGAGAAGTCATGGTAACATTGCTGCAATTCGTCTTCAACCTCCTAGGTTGCCTTGTCTACTTTTTGCACTTGGGGTGAATCACCCCAGATCACATCTCCCATTTTTTACTTGGGCGTATGTACGATCTCACATTAGCTAGCTTGGCTCTCGGCTCTAGAAGTATCGTGTGGTTGTAGCTCCTCACAGGTGGCAATCCATGTGGCTCACTGAACACTGATCTGTACTCAGTCAGGACTTGCTCTAACTGTGAGTGTATCTCTATCTGGCCCTCTACTATCGTATCGTTGATGACCATCAAATATAACTACACATCTCCCTTCCTGAGGACTCAGGTCATCTGGTGTGCCTTAATTTCAAGGGGAGGTGCTCGGAATATTGCGGCTATAGTGATCTTCAACCCTATGTACTGGAACTCCATCTTCATGTCTTTAAAATTCCATTCATTCCTCTCAATCAAGTACTGAAACCTGATGTCATTCAACGCATCATAAGAGTTTGATGGTGAGTTTTCTGCGAACACATGGTAGGTTTTAAAGGTTGAACATTGCAGTTTTTTATTGATTGATTGAATCTTGTTCCATGGCTCATATGATTTATCAAAGAGTGCAACAAGATTGACCTCGGCTAACCAATAATCCATGGTTGTGCATGCTTCACATGGACCTTCAAAGAAGGATGAGAGTTTCACATCCATTAACACCTGATGTTGTTGCACTCTTTGATAAATCATATTTCTGTGTTAATGGATGTGAAACTCTCATCCTTCTTTGAAGGTCCATGTGAAGCATGAATCAAAGAAATACTCTGGCATATCAACGCAGAAAATAATCCAATCAAGATCCCTTTTCACATTTCAACAAAATTGCGTATGGGGCCTGCAAACCAGCTGAGGGTCTGCTTGAGATGGGACATGCGCTCCTCCTTGTATATCATGAGTTCTGTGATGATCTCATGTGCTTGCATCGTCTAGGGAACCTCAAGAGCATGATAGGAGATCTCTATAGTCCCATCAACCTGATCCTTTATACCCTCTTTCTCATCATCCTCATAGTTTGAGTCACACGCGTACAAGTAAAGTAGCTTGCACTTGTGCCCCCAACTGCCACACCTCATCACAACTATAGCAGAGGCCCTTCTTCCACCTCTCTACCATCCACTCATAGAAGAGTGTGCAAGTCTCCCATCATTTCTTCTATTCGAGCCTTACGAGAACCTTCCTCGACTCGATTGTTGATCTTATCGACTTGTCTGGTCTCTCTATTCCATGCGGCCTGCCTTCATGTGCTTGCATCATGTTCATCTCTGTACTTTCCCATACTGGTGAATGGTCGTACTTGGCTAGTCTGATCTACTACACTGATACCCCTGCACGCGAAATACTTGGCTAGAGTTCATGTGAATTCCTTTTGCCAAGCACACTCTGTAGAAAAAACATCCACCACCACAATCTCCAAACTCCTCGGATCACCTGTGGACAATAGTGATATGTCTGAAATAACAAGAAAATCCAAGATAATCTAAGAAAATCCAAATTTGGAAACATCTTATCATGTTCGATCTGAGTAATGATAACACTGAGAGGGAGCACACAGTGTTGTCAGTCGTATGCATGACGTCGGCTCGGTTAGCGAACAGGGTCAGATCAAACCCAGTGTACTCAAACATTGGCAAGTCATGGGTCACTGCTATTATAGGCAACATGACATGAAAAGGCAAAGTAGGCATATGGGCTGAGGACGACATCTGCAGTCCGTGTTGCGGTGGGTAGTGTCGCATAAAAGAGGGAGTAGCGTGAGTCAAGAAGAGAGAAGAAGAAAAAAAAGAAGAGGAGAGAAGAAGACAAGAAGTAAAGATGAGAGAGGAAGAAGAGAGAAGAGGAGAGAGTGAGAAAGAAAGGGAGAGAAGTCATGGTCGGCTCGTGCGACAATGGCTTCAACAATGAAGATCAGGGAAAATGAGGTGAGAGAGAACTCCAGTAACCCTCGATGGTCACTGTTAAAGTCGGCGGCGATGTATGTGAGTCGCACTGGCGAGAGCTCCCCTCGCGTGAGTGGAAACGCGAGAGAAAGGGGACAACATCCTCCAAGTCGATGATGGTCAACCTGCATAAGAAAAAGGCTAGTGATCGTCAGCCTGGACGAGCGAGGGAGTCTCGTGATGGCGTCAAAAAGATGATAATGTCAATCTATGAAAGGTTGATGTCGGTGATGGAAAGATGGAGTCTGATACCAATGTTAGAGCATCGATCTTGGGGTCAATGCCCTAACATATTTCTTGAATAACATGAAGGTCTTGGGCCTTCATTGATATGCTCGTGACAACCGAGAAACCATGGATGCCACAATCGAATGGAGAATCACATTCTTGATGATCGGAGGCAATGAGTGAAATCAAAGGGATATCCCAATCCGATGATTGTACCCTCAAAAAGCGTAAATGAAGAAGAAAAGAGAAACAAGATCTCAAAAAGGAAAGTTCTTAAAAAATGTTCAAGATCAATTCATTATGGGATTAAGTCTCCCTTAAATAGTCTACGGGTGGATCGAGTCTAGTGTAGATCTGATCCAGTATAAATAGATCCAAAGCAAAGCAAATACGAAAGCAAATACAGATAGGTCCAAGATGGATCCGATCTTAACAAACCAAACCAAACCAAAAAGTCCAAAACCCAATGAAATACCTGACCCAGATACACACAAGTCCAAACAAGAAGAAATGGATTTGATCGATCTAAACAAAAAAAGTATGGATCCAGGTTGGTCTGTAACACATTATTGATTCTAAGAAGCGAATCAAATCATTCAATGGCATCAATACACTATAATTAGGTTAATCGATACCAAATCATTTTGGATATATATATATATATATATATCCAAATCCAAATTATCATGAGTTCGTTGTAAACCATGAACAAAGCCTTTCAAAGAATATATTCAATCATGTTTTGATGAACCATAAGGAGCATGATTTGTGATGATTATGTATTTTCATTTTTAGATAACTATTTGTATGCCAAAGCAAAACTAAGCTCAACTCCCACTTTTTGCATGTATATTAATCTATCAATATAAAAATAAAGTATCACATATCAAAACATATATTATGCCAACAAATAATGGGTCATGTAGAATTTGACTATAGTCAAGTTATTAACATACACATTCTAATAAATTCATATGGGTCCATATGCAAAATTCATTTAGTATTATCATCAAGTTAAAATTGAATCTATATGCAAGACTAGATAGCTCAAGCAAAACCATGACTTATATAGGATTTAACTATAGTCTAAATACATTATATATGTGGAATTAAATATATCAAGCACCCAACTATTTAGACCCATCACATAATTATAGACCAAATATAAATCAACTAGATCCAAAACATGGACCATCGACAAATCATATCCATCAAGATATTCTTGAATCTTATTATGCTATTATGGATTTACGTTAGGCATAATTCCAACTACAAAGTTATATAATTGCTTATCTAGTACTCATTTGATCTTCTGAATTGATTATATATCAAATTCATTTATATGGTATATTTAACCATAAGTCATTAGGATTTGACTATAGTCCAAATCATATCCTTAAAATCCAACATCAAATGGATCCAACAACATAAATAGTTAGATCCAAAACTTATCAAGTTTTAACTTCTCCAAATCTCTTCGGAACTTAAATTCATATTCAACATAACACTTTCAAAATCCAACATAAAATTTGGACCAAGAGAAGACCCACATAATGAGAGGGTTCAAAGAGTGACTATCCAAAGCACATAGGTAAGTAAAAATATTCCTTAATTCCATTATGATTATTCAAATTCAACTTTAAACTTACCTATGTGGGTAAGTGTCGTGATTAGATCCTAATATATTACATGAGTTTGAACCATATTTTCAGTTTCTAATTCACATGAAAAAACACATGAGATTTAACTCATTCAATCAAGATTAATTATCTTGAATCATTCAATATAGTCAAGATTAATTATCATTGATTTGAAAGTTTAAGCCAAGAAGATCTAATCTTCAATAATTGTATTTAATTTGGTCCAACTTGACCATCTACCTTAACTAGATCGAATCATGCCCAAAAGTTCAAACGGATCCAATTTGATTTATATGGTTCCAAACAAGGTTTATTAGATTTGAGATGATCCAACCTTGGACCAATTCAACCAAAATTGGATTTGACAGAGTCAAGACTGAATTTTATGCTTGACCTGATTTGTCTTTTATTCTTGTTCATACCCATTGAGTCCAATATGCTTGATTGATTAATTCGGGTCAGATCATTCCAACTAGATCCAATCCTATTTGACTGAATCTAAATAAATCAATTAGAGTATAAACTGATATACCTTGGATCCTTCTGATCTAGTATAACTCAACCAAATTTAAATACTCTCTCTATGATTTTGAACTAATTCATTCATCTCAACAGATTTGTTACAATTATTCAAACCCGATCCATAGAGGTTAGGATAAGACAAATGGATCCAACCCAATCTTACTGAATCTGATCTAACCTAGGTTCTCTTGACTAGTTTTGCTTAGATCCAATCCAACATCTGACCCAATTTAATAGGGATAATTCATTCTAACCTATTGCAAATATGTGTAATCCAATCCATTAAAGTGTCCCTAACTAAATAGAGACAACCCGAATGTCCGACCCACTCTGAATAGGCTTGTTCATGATCCATAGGTCTGATCCTTCTCAACATATGTATATATGATCCAATTCATTAAGGTCATTCTAGAATGAATCATCAGAATTGATCCACATAGGCTTGCTCTGATTCTGATTCAATGATAATGACTAGGCCCCATTTAAAATGATTTACATCCTTCAAGTTTGAATCAATGTGCTGAAACCAATCTGATTTATATGAGTTTGCATAAGATATTATGGGTCCAAACTAGTTGCAACATGATCCATTTAAGTCTGATATACTTTTATCATAATTCGGTCTAATGGATCCAAACTGATTTGATTAACTTTGATTTTAGACTTTATTATGCTCAATCTATCAAAATGAATCTAATCGATTTTAATTGAATATGGTTCAATTGGATTTTGATATCTAGTTGTGATCAGACCCACTCTAGATGTAATAAAACCAAACCACCTTAAATGGTTTTCATTTAATTACAAGAGCAAATGTTCCAAACATGTGTGGGCCTACTAATCTCACTCATTTTTATAAATTTTTTAAATTCAAGCATGCAACAAACAATGTTTAAACAAGACTAAATATGTGATACATAACAATAGCAAGTACAAGCATGTAATTATAAATAATAAACTTGTTAGTCAGTGAATAAGAATTCTTCTTTTTGAGGCTTTCAGAACAATTCAACTTATTTTATGTATTTTCAGAAAAGTCATGTTGCATTTTTTTATAAATCATTTAAACTGAAACCTATTCTGTCAAGTTAATAAACAAAATAAACTTTCTTCTTATTCAACATAAGCCTTATTTCTGGAAGTTTTAGAAAATGAAAACCCCTTTTTGTAATGACAAGTAGGGACGATAATGGACTAGGGAAAAATGGGCCCCCACCCTGTCTTGCCCTATTTGGACTAGTGATGGAGGATATAAAACAGGGACATATAAGGGATGAAAGTTAAAATCAAAATTTGTGTAGAGATGGAGGCAGGGATGGACTTACACTTTTCCTTGCTTTGCTCGATTCCTGTTAGTAAAATAATTAAAATATTTTTAATGATTTAATAAAGTTCTATATAACTCTCATATATATATATATATATATATATATATATATATATATATATATATATATATATATATATATATATATATATATATATATAAAATTTCTAACTCTAAAACTAAAACGACTATCTCCTTGTTTGGGTTGTTGCTTCTTCAATAAGCTCTCATTCCTCTTATTCTTCTAGGCGGCATGGTCGACCATTTGATGATTCAACTTCTTTCTTTAAGGATGGCAGTGGACGGGAGAGAGGCTCTGCCTCACTTCACACTGTTTGGACCAGGGATGGAAGACATGAAATGAAAATGGAGGCGGAGATGGAGGTTAAAAATCAAAACCCTTGCACAACTGAAAGGCATAATTTTGAGACAGGACTAAAGTGGAGACCTTGTACCCTTCATCCACCCCGGTCCAATGCCATCACATTTTTTTGAAATAATAAAAAAATTAATCATTGAGATGAAATTATCAGAAAAAAAAGGGTCCCTTTGAATTTTAAAGGAAAAGAACAAAAGAGTTTCTTCTTCCTTGAGAGAGATAGGGCAACCTAACCTTCTTTCTTTTTTTCCTTCTCTAGCTTGGCTACCCAATATCGTTAGCAATGGTAGGTCTCAGTCGGTCGCTCTACAGTGATTTTAAACCACTTATCACACGGATGACAACTTCAGTAGGGTATTATCATGATGGGTATAGGTTGTAGATTCCGTCTAGGATTCTAGCTATCTCTAGTCGAATTCTCGCCAGAAAAGCCTAAACTTTGTGTTGAAGGAAAAATCTCTCTCTTACATCCATCCTTTGTTCCTCTCTTTTGTTATACATGCTTTTTGTTTATCTCACTCTTCCTCTTATGTGCACGAAGAAATTCATAAAGTAAATTTTGCTTGCTGGTACAAAAAATGAGAGATATTTGAGCAATGGAATTGTGGTGACCGACAACACCAACCACCATGATGCCCTTTCTTCTCCTTCCATATTGTGCGTTCTCTTTTAAGGGAGGCATTAAAGGGTAAACTGCGGTGGACAATGTTTAATATGTTGCACACTACCTGCTTGGTAGAATGCCTAAAAGAGGTTAATTAACTTACCTCTTTGCTATCTCCCTCGTTTGATAATTATGCAGAATGGGGATTTGGTGCAGACCCCACTGTGCATGTTGCAAATTAAACGTTAATCAAGCACAAGCTCAGAGATCATATGTGCTCTAATACCACTAAAGAGAAACATAAGGGCAGACCCAAGTAGATGAAGGAGAGTACGTGATGACGGTAGTATTACTACAACCTTTACTTTCATGAAGAATTCTCTGTTTATGTGTTTTTCATTGATGTCTTTATATAGACTATGAGAGGGGCTGGAGTGGTATCACGTCACTCGGAAAGAAATGCCCTTCTTAACTGTCATGCCCTTAGAATTTTATATATTTTTGAACTTATGACCACATAACACCAACATTTACATTTGAGAAAATGATGAGCTGGCGGGGAAGCGCAATTTTCAAAGTGAGCCCCCTTCATTAATCTCTCAAAGTAGGATTCGAACCTACAATCAATCGGTTAACAACTGACCGCTCTATCATTAAGGAATAACGAGAGATTAGATCTCATAGAGTTTAACTCTTGTTCTCAACCCATGACTGAGCTCAAAGCTTCCTTCATAACTCCCAAAACTTCTTTTCAGTGGCTTCTTTTCATGCCTCATTTCATAGGGAACCCCAAAAAGGCTCTATTTCATTTTTCTCACCATTGATGAAACAAACAACATAGAAATAAAGGAGGAGTCCACGTAGAAAGGTGTCGACCCTAGCTTTTTTTCACCTCCTCTCCCTACACCTTCCTTCCTACGTAACCTTTTCTCATCCTTCATCCTTATTAGTAGCAGTGTGTGGATGAAAACTCTACCCTCTTCGGTGAAAGAGTGTTCCCATCCTTTAACATGAAGCAGAGAAGCCTCTTCACAAGGGCTCCGATCATCTAGTAGGAGCCACTTGTGAATGTTACCAAGTTGACAGAATGTTATAAGTTCGAAACCTACAAGTGTCATCCCTTGATGCGTACTCCCCGGTGGGTGGGAGAGACCTCAAGAGTTTTACTAACCAGACGCCAACTAATGTGCGAACAATGCGTTTTTTTTCCTTGGACTATTGAAAAAAACAAAGCAAAGAACAAAGTAGCCTTTAAGGTTGGTGTGAAGCTAGGAGTTGTAAAAGTTTTAGGTTTGCTTGTTTCATCCATGGATAAGGACACCCATTCTTGAGAAAGAGCATGATCATCTAAAAATGTCCTGCCAACTCAGTTTTTCCTTGAAAACCCTATTAAAAGGGATTTTTAGGGGAGATAAAAGAGGTGGAAAACACTTGGTCAGTGTTGTCAGTATCAGTGTGTATCAAAAATAAAAAGAGTTTAAAAATATTTTTTAATATTATTTTAATGATTTTAACACATGTCACGTTCTGATTGACTCATAATAAATTTTTAATTATTTTTTGGCTGATTCAGAATGATTCACTTGAGAATCAGTATCAGCCGATTCACCTGAATTGTTGGCCAAGCGATACAGATCTGATTCCGATACTGACAACATTGCACTTGGGCCTCGCTTGAGCTGGCTTGGACCTTTTTAGTGGTACCTTATTGGCATTCATTTCACCATTGGCGGGAAGGGAGTGCTAGCAATACACTTCCCCTTGAAAATCATATGAAACAAATAGGTCTTAAAACATCTTGAATTGTTGGCCAAGCGATATAGATCCGATTCTGATACTGACAACATTGCACTTGGGCCTCGCTTGAGCTGGCTTGGACCTTTTTAGTGGTACCTTATTGGCATTCGTTTCACCAATGGAAGGAAGGGAGTGCTAGCAATACACTTCCCCGTGAAAATCATATGAAACAAGTAGGTCTTAAAGCGTTGCATGCTGCCTCCAAGGAATGCACAAACGCACAAAAAGAGACTTATTTTACACTAAAATGTTACTCTTTCCCTCGTTTTGGACTAAAACAAACGCCCCCACTTTGATTATGTCAACAGAGGAAAAAATTTGAACATCTGTAATTTGCTAAAAAAATGAATACATATATATCTCTATATATAGAGAGTAATGAGTAGGTGTGAAATGATAGGTGCTAAATAATACGTGCAAAATGATTTTTTTAGGTTATTTTATTTTATTTTTAAAGTCTAACCATATAGATGTGGTCTATGTACTTAATTTTATAGGAATCAGCTCTTGAAGTGTTCGATTCCGACACATGGATAGGTTTTTATAAGGTTCAAAAAATCAACGATCCAAAATCTTTGTAAAATTTTTAGGCTTCAAATATCATTTTTTCTTCGAAAACACATGATACATGTGTGGATTCCTCGTAAGTCATGATCAACACATTTATGGGTCAGAATTGCGAAAAAAATACTAAAAAGGCAAAAAAACTCAATTAGCACATATTATATATATATATATATATATATATATATATATATATATATATATGAGAGAGATCCTTTTTCTTTGTTGTTTTGGTTTTTCTTTTTAAAGAAGAGATTCTTCTTATTCTTAAAGATTTCACATTATATGCAGTGTGACTGCATGGTGAGCATGCAGCCTTTTTTTTTGGAGATGAGTGTGGTGTTCATTCGGAGATGGATAGTCGGTTCAACGCGTTTGTCACCAGCAAGATGATGACATCACGCTGGCCGAAAGTATGGGCCCCATCATTTGCTTGATGGATGGCTCGGTGAACGCAATGGACGGTGACGATTTCGAAGCACCAACGAGCTGCTTGTTTGTGGGACCCCCAGCGGATGAGGATCATTGAGAACAACAAAGAAATAAAAAAAAAGAAAAGTAACTTGGAGGGCCGATACGTTGGTTTTCACTTTAGAAGCCAAAGATGTTCCACGAGGAGTGGGCCCCTCACACCTCCCCATGACCCAATAAATCTACATGGAATCTCTCCCACCTTTAGACCCAGTCATACCTTCTCGATTCACCCCCCCCCCCCCCCCCCAAAAAAAAAGAAAAAAAAAAGATAAAAGAAAATGAAAGAAGAAATAGGAAAAGAAATAAAGCAACAAAGTAAAATTTGAAAAACCATAATTTAATAGTAATAATAAAGAAAAAGTGAAAAAGGCGTAGTTTGCTTTGCTTTTTCATGGTCATTAAAATACTGTTCTAAGAAGAATCTCCATGCAAAATGGCTACTTTTGAATGGACCAAAAGAAAGTTCGAGATATCAAACGGTTTTGCAAATTGACCAGGCTTGGGCCCCACAACGCATCTTCTTAGTTTCTTTCTTGTGCATGCTGTACTGTTTCTGACCCGAGATTTGTAGACCCATTTCTCTTACTTTGATGATAAGCCAAGATTTGGCTGATACAAGAGATGCAACATCGGGTTGGGGTGACCCGGCCCGACCCAAACTGAGGTGTGCTGAAACTATGCCATGTGCCCCCGACCCAATCCAAACACTTGTCAGGTTCAGGCTGGGCCGTGGTTTTATTAATTGGGTAATTGGTTTCAAAGTTTTACGGGTCAAGCTCTTTAAACACTGACTAGTAAATGGGTCGAGCCAGGTTAGGCTTTAATGGTAAGACAGTTTGTCCCTCCTAAGCCATACTCATTTACTAATCGGGTCAGGTTAAGCCTGACATGCATGGTCTACGCAAAGTTACACAAAACCAGCTCGAGTTAGGATTGACGGCCCGTGGGGTATCGAATGGACCTCGCCAAGGACGAGCTGGACAACTTGCAAATTATGCTTACTCGATATTATCCCAAACCCTTGATGGAACAAACATTACCAAATGGTACGCTATATTGTGAGTGCAGAATGTTGTCCAATCTTCAAATTACAAGATAGAGGACGAATATGTAACAGAGACAGGGAATCTCTCTCTCTCTCTCTCTCTCTCTCTCTATATATATATATATATATATATATATATATATATATATATATATATATATATAGTCACTAGATTATGAAAACTAGAAATATGAGCATTTCAAACACTTTTTTTTGTAAATCCAACCATGTGGATGTGCTTGGCATGGTGAATTTGTTAGGAATCAACCATTGGGTTGTGTATTTTCAATAAAAAATGTTATTTTTGAATGTTTGAATATTATTGAAGATTATGAGCCATTGATTTTAAAGTCTTAAAAGAATCTCTTTTATGCATCAAAATAGGATGATTCAAGAGCATGTTCTTATAAAACCAATTATGTCAATCACATCAGTATGGTTAGATTCAAGAGAAAAGAACAAAAAATTTATAAAAATCGTGGTTCACACATTAGTTCTCATATTCTAATGACTCTCTCTCTCTCTCATATATATATATATTATCTTTACCAATCATAGTGTCTCTTGGGTTGTGAGCCCATATCATCCACAGAGATTGCCTTTTACAGATCCCCTTCCATCAGTTCTAGAGACAATTCCCAAACCCTTAAAGCTCTCTCTCGCTCAAATATAATAAGGCTAAAAGCAAAGGAATTGAACTGAAGAGAGAGTATGCAAATGCATGACAATCTTTATAGAGATACATTCTTTCCTCTCTGTGTGTATGTTTGTCTGTGTGGTTGGGGCTAAGCTTCTTTGGTTCTTTTCTCCCCTCCAACACCTTTGGTCGAATAAATAAATAAATAAAGCTAAGTACAAACATGGATGATTTGCAGGTATTGGTTCACTCCCACTGGTGTCAATTATTATAAAAATTCAAAATATAAGAAAATGTACAAGAATATTGCACCTCATGCCCTCTCATCTAACAAACAAGTCTGAGAACCTGTCTCCCCTCAAGTCATGCTCTGCCCGGAGGTTGTCTCGATTTGCCAGCCCTCCTAACAATACCCAACAAAAAGTTAATGTATAACAAAGTAGAAAATGAGAAGCAGCAAAAACAGTTTATATATATATATATATAATGTATTTAATTAGTAGTATGGAACCACAATAACTTATGGTTGTACGCACTTAATTTACATAGATCTGACTTGCGTTTAGGTCATGCTTGGCATGTTCTAGCTACTATTTTTACTGTGGCAAATTTGATTCCCAACATGATGGTTTTAGCCATTATTAATCTACCATTAATTTATTTCCTTAATTATACAGCTTTGATTTTAAATGGCATATTCAAATTTGAATTTTATGGTATATTGGCAATCATTAAACCTACTAATATAGCAAATACATCATGGTAGCTGCATCTGTATGGTCAGATCTAACATTTGCATTTCAATCCATGCAAACAACAGTGTGTTCCATTGTATGCATGGTATTGTGGTTCAAAACCACAGTACTATATATATATATATATATAGTTAGGCATTCCTTGTTTAGCAGAAACTAGTCGAGCTTCATCTGACCTCCCAAAAGTTGAAGCTGAATCAGTTGCAGGCTATAATGTGAAATATGTGGGATCCGATCCTTTATAGTTCACTCCCAGTGGAATATATATATATATATATATATATATATATATATATGTGTGTGTGTGTGTGTGTGTGTGTGTGTGTGCACGCTCTATTGAGATTTTAACTGGAATGTCTGCTTTTCTGTTAATAGGGTAAGCAACGATTTGATCAAGCATGAGGCACACCTGTTGTGAATGGGGTCGGGACCATTGGGAACTCTCCTCTTGCTGCCATTGTTTGGATCAAGCTGCGGGTAATGAACATATGGAGAAGCAGTAGTAGTAGTAGTAGTAGATGAAGAAGAAGAATGAGAAGCAGCTTCTCCAACTTTTGTGGGAACTAAATGTTCCAACTTGTCCCTTTTGAGCAATCTGTGTGATAGAACAGGTGAGAAGAAGGCAGACAACAAGAGAGCAGCAAACAGTACCCGTACCCCTCCCTTTACGCCCTTATGTCCATGACCACCACTGCCCATATCAGCAGTGTTTTTCTTGCTGGTCTAGAGAGATCTCCTTTCACTTGGTTCCGCCTAAATGAGCATGACTGCAGTTATATGTGTGCCTCTTATTGTGGGAATGGAGAAGAGGATTAATGAGGGGGCAACCAAGGCAAGATTATCTGGTTTTTATTTTTTATTTTATTTATTTTTTGTTGAGGTGAATTGAAGGGAAAGGTTGGTGGCTCTTTTTCTTTATAGAGGGCAGTGAGCGTGATTCCGTGGCACTTTCTTGGAGGATGGACAAGGGAGAGAGGAAGGGTTTGTGTTTTTTGTTTTGCTTTTTTTTGGGTGGTTTACAAGAAATCCTTATAGCATATCGGTTATTTACATAAAGCAACCCAATATTTGAGTTATTACGTTTAACTGCTTACTTTATCTGAATGCGTTTCAAATACCCACCTCAAGTAAAAAATGACATTTTCATTTTGTTTCAATAAACAACTTACCTTACATCATAAAATGGTATTGTTAAAAGAAATCAACAACGAGGGCATTTTCCTTTTTTTTTATAGGCAAGCTGGGGTTAAGCAGACCCTCACCCGTTATTATTTAACATACCATTGGGTTTTGAACCTGCAACGTCCCACCACAAGGAGATGTGCATTGACAGCTCCTACCAACCACGCAGAGCCCCCCCCCCCGCCCTCAGTGGCGTAGCTAGGATTCATGTGAGGGGGGGGGGGGCAAACAGGGGTGTAGCAAAAAAAATTTTTTGGTGTGATAGTTGGGGGCAGCGCCCCAAAATTTTTTTTTTTTGAGATAAAATAAAAAATGGCTACAATTATTAATAAAAATCTATTTCATATGGATAAATCAAACTATTTGCTGCAGTCAGGGCTGGGCTAGGACTGGGCTTTTAAATTTTTATTTTTTTTTAACCTCTGCCTGCCCTTTGGTACCAACGAGGGCATTTTAGTAACCTTTTTCCATAAACAGAGGTCAATTGACTGAGTACAGTTCCAGGGTACCTTTTACACATAAATTATAAAAGTAGGTGGTCCAATGTAATAACTAAGACATTAGGCGGCTTTTTTTAAATAGATCTTTTCTTTCTTTTTTCTTTTTTTTGGGGTGGTGGTGGGGAGGGGTGATTGGTTGGGGGATGGGATCTGGGTTAGAGTTGTACACAAATAAAAAATGATAACTTTGCTTTGCTTTGGGTCATCTGCAAAGGGACCAGAAAAATAGAGTGGTATGGTAAACTGCATGCTTTTATGCAGGGTTGGCCTATCCTATTCTTTACTACCTTTCTGCATCCAACTACTACGTACCGCCAAATGAACTGCTCTAACACCCAAACTTATTGCTTTTAAGAACCAGGCTTGCTTCATTCCACAGATTACCTTCTTTCCATTTACAAATTTTCTAAGATATCACTCTGAAGTATGCATTTCTTTTGCCCTAAGGGGTGTTGCCTTAGTGGGGTTGCCTTGGCTGTTACACCGGGCAGTCAAGGTTCCATTCTCATGAGCCTAGCATAGACCCTTGGGGCATGGGTCCTCTGCCTGCATGATGATCGTATGCATAACAGGCTGAGCCAGCGCGGCCAGGTTTTTTTGCCGGTGTTTTAGGGTTATAAATTAAAAAAGTATGCATTCATTTTGCCAAAGAACCCTTTATTTTCTTTCTTTCTTTTTCCTTAATCAGGTTCCTTTATCTTTTCTATTATGTCTCTCTCTTCCTTTTTAAACTTTTTTTATTTGATTAAACCCTTTCTTGGGCGTCCTCCATCATATAGTACAAACATGCATTAGGATGCCCGTGTTGCATTTTCTTACATACTTTCTCCTGCAAAAATATTTGACTGGCAAGCACAAACGGGTCGGATATCAGGAGCATGACAGATCCAAAATACAAAGAGTGTATCAGAATCTAAATCAGGATACTTGTTTGAAATACGTTTGTTAAAGCTCAATGCAATTACAAAAAGCTTAAATAAGTTTTTTAGGTGTAAAAAAAAAAAAGCAAATGGATTGCATTTTGATCCTAATCGGAATAAGGTCCTACCTAAAAGGCTGGTTCAAATCTGAAAATAATCCTAGTAAGCTAATCCCAATATGACCAAAGTGCACATTAAGATCTTGTTTTGAGGATCCCAATTCAAATATAATATGTCAGATTCAGATATGATATCCAACAATGTCAGACACAACTACATTATATATATAATGGTGGACTAGAAAAATATCGAACACGCAAACACGTGCCATGTGATTAAAACAGAAAATGACTATAATGTACGACAAAAATGATGCATTTTTTTGAAAACCTTACAAATTTTGAAAACTTTTCCAACATAAAAAACCATAAATGTTCAACTTTAAAAGGATTATTTTAAATTTCACATAGCGGACCTCCTAAGGTTCGCACGATATATCGGTTTGCTCATCGGCTATCGCAAGCACTCACTTAAATGTAGATTAACATGTTTCTTTTGCGGACCTCACGAAGTTCGCACAACCAAATTTGTGAACCTCCTGCTAAAATGAAACATTGAAACATCACAAATATTGTACTAAATTCATATATATATATATATATATATATATAACATAAAATTTGTGATATATAGTGCAAACCTCATGTTAATATATTGTAACTTTGCAAATATTTTATTAAATTCACATACATATTATGATGTTTGCATACTTATATCTACAAACTTCTTGGTCAAAAGGTCACAAATTATCTTCGCATATATAGTACGAAGTTCACATAGAAATGTGCATATTTCAATTAATCAACTCAAGTAGATCCACAAATAAGGGGTGATCTATGCAAATTTTTGTTATGTGAATTTTCTTACATTCATTTGCTTATTGAATCATATATAAAGTCATTTTTGTTTATTTTATTTCTTGTTCTTGTTTGTTTCTGCAAGAACCCTAATCCATTTTTTTCTACAACCCTCAACAATTTTCCTCTTAACTTGTGGCAATTCCCGTGAAATATAGGTGATTTTCGTAATTTTTTTTACTACATTTCGATGAGGTTTTGATATCCTTCGCATTGACTTTCCAGGTTAGCTCGAAAGGCGAGTATTTAATAGCCGCATGTGTATTTGTATTTGGTTGTTGTTATGGATATTTTTTATATTTTTTCTTATATTTTATTTAATATTTGTCATCAAATTTATTGTTTAGGACTTTTCATATATATATATGTTTATATTTGCACGTAGTCAACCTTGTCCCCAATACACCAAGACAAAATTACTAAATATTAAGCACACAAGCAAACAAACATAGGCAGTTTTTAAAAGGGTTGTCAAGACCTTGCAACGGGTAACAAATGATGTGGTTCAGCAAGTGAGGGAGTAGGTGATGCACACTCTCAGTGTAATGCCCCTAAATTCCTAACTTGGAAAATTTATAAAAAAATTTAAACTTTTGAAAATGAATCTCCTTTCAGAATTAAAATGAAAGTACAATGAAATTAGTTTGAAAAGTATCTAAGTTAGCAAACCTTGGGCGGGTTACAAATGAGTACACGACAACAAAGGTTGAATCCTAGTTTTATTGGATCTGGGTCTATCTTTACACTTAGAGATCCAAAAATGGATAAAACAACATTCCGAGATATTTCATTTCAAAACTTGGCTGAATCAAATATTGTTTAACAAGAAATATTTCAAAATGTCTAGTACATCTAAGAAGCAAAACTAAGTAGAAATATAATTCCTTGGCTGGTATGCATCATCCCATCATCGCCTGCAGCAGTTGTCTACTCATCAGTTGAATCACATAAAAAGGGTTAGACTCATAAAAGCATAGTAGGTACAACAATATTACATAGTTGTACATAATTAATACACGTACGACAAATAGTCAAGGTAATCCAATATGCATAAGTTATATCAATTATATCGTAACACATACAACTGAACGATCTACAAATTTGTATAAGCAGAGCATCTTTTTTATTTCGATTAAAAATATGAATATCATATTTTTATTTCGATATTATCTTACCTATGAGTACTCACATGAAGAAATCGCAGTGATAGATTGCAGCCATTTGGGGGTTTATTATTTCATGTAAGTTGATACCCTGAATAACTAGTTGAATTAGCTCCAAAGGAAACAATATAGCTACCGAGAGTGAATTTTTCAAAGGCCGAGATAAACAAGTTTGAATCCTAACTTACTGCAGAAGTTATGAGATCTACCACTTATGATAACTATTGGTGTCTTGTGGTGTTGATTTTGAAAACAATATTTTTAAACCAAGAACTGCATACCAAATAATAATTTTAAAACCAATTCTTACACTCGTTGCAGAGTAGCAAGTCGGATCATCTCCTCAAGGAACAAAACTTAGGCAACACAATTTACAAAAGAACTTACTTTATTAATACCTCAAAAAGAAAATTACACTATTCTTTAATTACAATGCTAACTAAAATAAAAAGGGACAAAAACAATAAAAAAATCCTAAACTAAACTCAGAGACCCCTCGAACAAAATCCAAAGAGCTTTAAGAGAACATTTTGACTACCTCATCCCACCCTCCTCATTATTCTGACGCAGATATAGGGAACCTGTAAAATAAAATCAAGAAAAACTACTACCCTATTGTATGCAGTTAAGCAAATAAATATCAAATAAATAAATTAATTAATCTAACTAATCAAAATCAATAACTAGAATTAACAACAATACAAGAATGTAATTATCTAATTAGTCTAAACTATGAAACAAACTACAATAATCAACTAAAAAGAAATTAATTATCTAAACTACCTATCTATCGACTGAGAAAGAATATAACTAAAATATTAAAATTAACTAATGCAATTAATGATTAATAATTAAAAATAACTAATCTAATGTAAATTCAATGAATAAAGAAAGGAACAAACTAACTAACTTTAAAACTAATCGAACATGCAAGAATTCAAGAATTCAAGAATTCAAGAATTGATGTGATGTACGAAAGAATTCAAGAATTCAATTACTACTATGCTAATTAATTAAATAAAGAAAGCAATTAAACTAACAACTAACAAACTAACAAATAATAAAATATGATGTACGAAAGTAAATCTAACTATAACAAATCTGAAACAATAGCTAACTAAATAAAATATCTGATCTAAACTATTAATTGATTAATAAAAAGCAAGAATCGACTATTCCTTATTTAACTAATCTATACAACTTTCAAGATTAAAATTAAAGCTAAACTAAACTAACAAATTAAAATAAATCTAAACTAACTAATGAATTCTGAGAATAATACAGAACTAAATTAAAATATCTAAGCTAGCAAATTATTGATGCAAATAAAAGAATAAAGAATCGGCTAGCTTAATTAATAAACTATTCTACCTTAATTGCAGAATTAAAACTAAGACTAACTAAGATTAATGTGACTAAATTAAATGTAAGTCTAATTAACTGAATTAAACTGGAAATAAATACACAAAATCATGATTCTTTTGAAGAAAGGAAAGTAATTATTAACTATTCTAAAAACTGATAAATCAAGCAAAAGAAGAAAATTCGGCTAAAATAATTTTAATCTAATCTAATTTAAACAAACTAATCTAATGAAAGTAAACTAGCTAAGATTGATCTGATTAACCTAAAAGCAGGAATTGATGTGAATAGAAACTAACTAATTAAAACAAAAATTGCAACTATCTAATTCGGCTGAAAATTAAAATTCCTAATTAAAACGATAATTAACGAATAACACAATTATTTATCAAATCTAGATGCTAAAATTAAATTCTAGACTGAATTAACAAATTAACTAATTACTAAAGAAAAGAAATTCATCTATTCTAATCGGTTGAAACATAGACCAATTGAATTATTTAACTATCGATTATCTAGTCTAACCATTAATTGAATGAAGACTAATTAAAAATTAATCAAAACGTTAACTAATATGCTAAAAACAATAAAAGATGTGGATGACTCAATACATGAACTAACTATTAATGAGGATAAACAAGAAATAATTAAATCTAATTATCGAATATTAAAAAGAACTAAAAATATCCCAAAACCATAATCGATTAATATAAAGAAATATAAATAATTAAATCTACCTAATACTGAAAAGAAAAGTAACTAATCTAATTGACTCTAATCAGATCTAGGCCTAAACTGAGTTGAAAATCATGCAAATAATAAAAGAAAACTATACTACATCTAATGATTTCAATAGAAAGACAATAATATGCAGGAAAATCAAGAAAATCGATAAAAGACTATTTATGCCTAATTTTTATTTTATAAAAACATAAATCTAAATATAAAAAGAACAAAATCTAATCTAAAACTAATCTAATCAATGCAAATATAAAAATAAACTATTAAACTAACTAATACAGACAGGTTTTACAAATCCAAACTTACCTGACAGGCCTTTTCGGTTAAGTTTTTCCACCTGGATGACTCAAGATTCGACAAAAACTCTGACAAGAAAATGATCAGACCTTAGAAACTGACTCTAAATGACAAAGAACACGACATATCAAAAATCTAGAGCAAAACTCAAAAGAAAAATGGCCAAGACTCGATTTCTTTATTTCTTTTTCTAAAAAAAAGTAAAAATAAAAAGTGAAAAGTAGAGAGGTAAAGGAAGGCGCACCTCAAGGGCTGCCCGACGAGTTTGGGGGCAGAAACGATTGAAAACCGAGTTAACGAAGGGGGAGATCGATGGTAGAAGAAAAGAGATCGGTCGATTGCAGGGGAAGATTTCTTGGCCACCGAACGTGGTGGTAGATGGTAGTTCGCACCAAATCCAAAGTTTAAGTTTCCAGCTGTGGGTACCTGCAACAAAAATGAATCCAAACAACGAAAAAGAAAGACAAAAATACGATGGAAAAGAAGAAATCTAGAAATCGCAGGCGAGAAAGAAGAAATGGGGAAGAATAAAAAATCTAGAAAGAAGAGGGAAGCAAGGGTTTGGAGAGGGTGGCATGAAACCCTAGGCAAATACAACTGAAACAAGGCTGGACGTCCCCTATTTATAAAGATATTTTATAAAAATTACAAAACAAGACCTTATTAAAACTATTTAGAAAATAGTACCTAAAACATTCTAAAATTCCTAAAAACTACAATGTGCCACTTTCAAGGAGGATATTTTTGTTATTTTTCTAATTGGATCTACAGACTTTGGTTCAGATGGAATATGGATCAGATTTGAAGTCTATTGAGAAGAGTTTTGGATCGGATCTGGATCCAATTCACATTAGTATGGATTCAATTTCCTAGAAAATGCTCTAATTTCCTCATTTTAACTCAGATTCTGATGAAATTCGAACTGAAGCTCCTTCACATCTAATACAACATAAATACAAGTACTTAAGCTATAAAAGCACATATAAATGCATAAATTTATGATAAGAATGATACGCATTTCATGCATCATTACCTTGTCTCCTAACTTCAATGACTGGGGACATCGAGTCATTGCTACTCGTTGAGCATAGTTGTTAACAATATTGTCCATTAGAGCTTGTACCTCTTATACTCTCTCTTGATGGGAATTATATGTGAATGAGTTAATGAGTCTTCTTTTATTAAAAGAATTTTACCATATTTGTACATACCTCATATTGATAAGCATCATCTACCAATTCTGGATAGGTTCTCATGTTCGTATATTAGTGTAACCCATTCACTATGCTCGGGTCTTTTAAACTGATTGAGCATCTTGCCTGTAAAGGCGATCCTAAAATTTGGTGTGCATGTGATTTTTCATAGTATGCTGCATTGTTGCACTGCGAGGTTTGTCATAAACCTCAATTTATTCATCAATGTATGGCCATGTCTGGCAAGTCTTATGATATAGATGTGATAACCATAAATCCAATTTTCAAAAAAATTTACTCTTTCATATATGACAGAAAATGCCTAATGCATGTGAACATGAAATCTTTGATGTATGCTAGTATAAATGATATATTTTATTTGTAAAACATGCAATGCATGCGAATGTAAAATCTTGCATATATACAAACATAAATCTTTTGGTTATTTCGCAAAATATCAGATCCATGTGAACGTAAAATCTTGCACACATGCAAACATAAATTTCTTGAATATTTTGTAAAATATCAGACGCATGCGAATATAGAATCTTGCACAAACGCAAATGTAAATCTCTTGATTATTTTGTAAAATATTGGATGCATGCAAACATAAAATCTCGCATACACACGAACGTAAATCTCTTGATTATTTCATAAAATATTGGATGCATGCGAACGTAAAATCTCACACACACAAATGTAACTCTCTTGATTATTTCACAAAAATATCAGATGTATAAGAACATAAAATCTCACACACACGTGGAGGTAAATCGACATACAAAACATGCATTGTAAGTTGAGATACAAACATTCTCTTGACAAATAAGTTAAAGCACACATATGTAAGTAAATCATGCATAATTTAAGTAAAGCAAGCATACAAAAAATTGCGTAAAAAAACAAGTGAACATAAAATTTAATAAAGTAGTCATACGCAAAACTGTGTACATACATAGGTGCAAGCATAATCTAAATAAAATAGGCTTACACAAAGCTACATAGGTAAATAGGTTCACACATAATTTAAATAAAGCAGATGTAGGCAAAGTTGCGTACGTAAATAGGTGCACACATAAATTAAATAAGGCAAACATACACAAATTAAAGTATGTGCATGTAAATAAATACACACATAATTTAAAGCATGCTATCAAAATCAATATATGATAATACATCGAGATACAAACATGCATATTTTTAAAACTTTTTTTATATATGTATATTTAATTATATATGCACATATATATTTATAGATATGTATATCAAAACCATACAAATATGGACAACATGGTATTTCTCCCACCTCAAAATACGTGCAATTCCTAAGCAAATCAGAACTTAAGCAACAGCTCGATAGTGCCTCATAATTCATGCCACTCGAAGGGAGATGCATACGTTTTTGCATCATTATGTGTGTCCATAGGGCATGGCCGCAGATCTAACCGTGGCAAAGGTGGCGGTGGCACGATTTTCAAAGTGATTATGATTGTGGAGCCCACCCGACTCTATGGTGCTGATTCACATACCACCCTTTTTCTTTTTTTTCTTTCCTTTCTTTATTTCTCTTCCCTCTTCAAGGTTGACAGCTGTGAGAAAGAGAGAGCAGGGTGGTTCCGACCACCCATTCTGGTTAGAATTTCAGGGAGGGGAAGATGAAGGTAGCAGAAGGAGAAGAAGGGTATGAGGATGTGGCTTAACCTGGGACCAGGGCGATGCTAGGGCATCAACAAAGGTAAAGGAAAAAAGGAGAAAGCGATTGAGAGGAGCATGCTCTGGTTGAGGGTGGGGGGTGCACGCAAGAGGAAAGACCACCTTGGGTGATTTTTCGATGACCATCGCAGAAGGGGGGGTGTGGGGCGGCCCCGTTAGGGTGACCTCTGACGAAGGAGAGGGGAGGCGAGGGTGTGCACAGTAGAGGGAGAGCATCGAGAGGAATGGGGAGAAAGCTCTATGAGAGATGAGAGGGGTAAGTTTTTCAATGAAAAACTTTAGTGGGGGGTTATAGCTTTTTGAAGGGAACGCGGGTAGTTTTTTATTTTTTCGTATTTGTATTTTTTTAGTGCGTTTTGTGCAGGATCCAGTTCACTGCATGTTTTGGATCTAGATCAATATTTGTTTCTAAAAGGGGTCCTAGTTGGCACCATTTGGGAATGGGCCATCTTGGTCCTCATTCAAAATCCAGCCTTGAATTATCCAAGTCAAATATAGTTGTTGGACCTTTTAATGCCCATGGCCAAAATTAGCACAAGTCAAACTCGATTTTGGAGGAAGGCTTGGGAAGGCCATACCATCTTTATGGTGGCTCTTTTCCATGCTCCAGACCTATTAATGAAGGAAGGTCGACCAAAAGAAGGGGCTTTGGTGATGGAAATTTTGAAATTTTCTTGGTGGAGAAGAAGTGTTTGAAGGGTGAAGATAGTCTCAGCATTTTGACTGTATCTCCCTAGTTACCAGTCCAAATTATGTGATCTTTATCTTGTTGAAAAGCTAAGATCATGCCCTACAAGTTTGTTGTTTACCATTTTGTGTGATTCAGATCGGTTAAGTCACTAAAATCTCTGGTAAGTTTTTTGCTGACGGCATAAAGCCTTTTGGTTGGTGGAAAAGTTCGAGTTTGTGATCTTTGAGAAGATCGACCTTGACGTGGCTGTGTAAGCATTCTTGGTTCATGTTAGCTGCTGATTCGAGTTGTGATTTGAGAGACTTCTTCTCAGTATTGGCTGCTTCTCGCGACATCCATTGCCACCTTCATCTGGTTATCGTGTTCACTGGTTCATTTGAGTTTCATTTGTGTTATTTTTATCTTATGTATTTTGTCTTCGTCGTTACAAATTGCTTGAAAGTTGCAAGTAAACTATTTGTTGTTTGATTGAAATGCATGTTTGAATTATTTCCATTAAGAAGTGATTCTATTATTCATAAAATATTCAGTTTTATTGGTTATTATATAACTCAGTTTTCTATCAAAACTTGGTATACTGAATCCTGAGTTGTCAAAAATGTCTCCAAAAAAATGATCATATCGGGCTCGATACTAGTCGGTTTCCAGCATTTTTTAGCTTCTCAAAAATTTGAGACATTTTTCTACAGCTTTGTAGTTGAGTTTATTTCATGATTTGGCCGTTTGAGTCCCTGAAAAGTGTTGTCAAAGTCTCAGTCTGACAAGTAATCACTGTCACCAGTTTGGTTTAGAACACTCCTAGTGGTGTTCAGCATTTTTTTGTTATCTGGAGATTCTTTTCATGAAAATTCAGTTTGTTTGATTATATGGAAAGCTAGAATCTAGATCTAAAATTTTCATGTTTTGAGTTTTAATTGAATCTTCGTTTAAGTCCCTTAAAAATATTAATCTTTGTTGCGGCTGTCGAATAGTGGAAAATTTAGTTCTTTATTCAATAACTTTGGGAAAATGGGATTTCGGGACCTATGCACTCTGTTTAGACAGATGCAGTCAAAATAAAAGTTGTGCATGACTCACACATCTTTCCAGTGAATTTGAAAACACTAGATTCGGACCGTTGGTGTTTTTTCTATGGACTCGGGACTAAGACATACAAACAACTCTATGACAAACTTCTGAACTCGATAGACCATCTGTTCGAAGAGGTTTTTGACCTAGCAAACAATAGAGTTTGCGAAAACTTTTAACTGAGAAATCAAAGGTCAGATCCAGACCTTTCCAACTAACCAATATTCAGAATTTTCTGATGTGGTGTGGGTTGGATCTCTTGGATTTAACCCATACGATTGGTAATGGGTCTTATAGGTTGGGTTGGGTTGGGTTGGGTCCAAATGGACCCAACCCCTATAGTATTTAAATGAGACCCACTTTGGGTCTCATTTTGGTTCTTGGATCCAACCACACACACACACACACACACACACACACACACACACACACACATATATATATATATACACTTACGTTTAATGTGGATTGGGTCCATCCAATGGATCAAATCCAATTACAAGATCCTTAGTAAAATTCCACAACCAGTTATATATATTGTATATTTATTTATTTTTTTAGAATTGGTTTGTCTAAGTGGATCCAATTCTAGCCCCGATATGTTTAGCACTTTGGATGTCTTCTAGATCCAACTTATTTTGAGGCTGGATCCACCTCCTTGATCCAAATCCCAATCCCAATCCTAAGGTTTAAGTAACTTGGATCTCTTTCTAGATCCAAATTCGAAGTTTATTGTTAACTTGGATTAGGTCCAATCAAATGAAACTGAATTCTGATTATATCAGTTTATAAAATTTGGATCTCTTTGGATCTAAGCTCAATTAAACTATAAGATTCAATGGGTCTTATGTGTTCAAGTCAAACAATTTGAACTAGATTTCATGGGGGACGATCCTTGTGGGTCCCTCGTCGAGATCCAAATCAAAACACATTTTAAAAGTCTCATAAATCTTAAATCGCTTGATAAGATCCAAAACAGTCAAATAATTATCCAAAAAAAATGTCGAGATAACTGCTTATTATTTAAAAAAAAAAAAATTATGATCTTTACATCCTACATCTCTTAAAAGAATTTCGGCTCCAAAATTACAATTGCAAGGACTACTCAAAAGGGTCGAGGTATTTTTTCTTCTTATTGGATTCTGGTTCCCAAGTGCATTTCTCAATTCCATGATGCTGTCATCATACTTTGACAAAAAAATGGTTTTTGTTCTCAATACTTGCTCCTGTCGGTCCATGATTTCCACCATTTTTTCTTTTGTGGTTGGGTCTTTGTGAATGTTCATGTCCTCATATTGAATGACGTGCGGCATAATATGAATCTATCTCCTCAACATGGAGATGTATAAGACAATGTAAATTTGCGCATATTAAGAATATAGTATCACACGGTAAGCTCTCACCGATCCGATCCAAGAATCTGAGACTTAGTTTTCTCTTCTTTCTGAATCAGAAAGCACTCTTGGTTGTAGATACTTTGACAAACACCATATCTTCTATAAAAAAAGTGAGCTCTCTATGTTGTTGATCAACATAACTCTTTTATCGAATCTAAGCGGGACACAATCTTTCTAGAATCATTTAAATTTGTTGAGTGTAGTACTGCAGTACAATTGGTGAGTCCACCGTTCAATCACCAATTTCATCTTAATAAATTGATGATCGATAGGGTCAGACATATAATGTTTTGTACGAAGCCATTCCAATGCTAGCATAATAGCTATTGTTGTATGCGAATTCGATGAGTATTGTGTGTGCATTCTAATCGCCTTTCTAGTCTATCATACATGCTCGTAGCATGTCCTCTAGAGTCTGTATAATTTGTTTCGATTGTCCATTGGTTTGGGGATGAAAATTCATACTAAATTTCAACTTCATACCCAAAGCGTGTTGCAACTGTCCTCAAAACTGAGAGGTAAAATAGATCATGATAAAAAATGATCGAGACCAGCACTCCATGCAACCTAACGATTGCTCTGACATATAAGTTTGCCAAACTTTTCAGCGATTAATTGATACAGATCAGCAGAAAGTGTGCAGATTTGGTGAGTTTGTTGACGATTACCCAAATCACATCATACTGCTTCTGGGTTTTTGGTAAACCCCACTATTAAGTCCATGGTAATGTCTTGCCATTTTTATCACAAAATTTTCATCTATTGCATCATCCCGTCAGGCCTTTTATGTTGATCTTGATCTATTGACAGGTCAAATACTTTGAGACATAAGTTGTCACTTCTCGCTTCATACCGTTCTAGCAGTACCTTTGTCGAAAGACCTTGAACATCTTTGTGTCTCCAGGATGAATGGTATACTTGGTTTTATGAGCTTTGTTAAATATTTTTTCCTTTAACTTAGGGTCATTCAACACCCAAAGTCGATTTTTTAACCAAATGTTTTCATTTTCTTTAAGACAGAAGGAGGTATTCTCCTACTGAGCTCGTGTTCTCAGTTTTACATAATGAGGATCACCTTTCTATCCTTCTATAATCCTGGTGAGGATCTTAGGTTGGATTGTTAAACTGGATAACTTGATGGATCCCTGTTTGCCTGCAAAGGGTTTCTATTCAATAAAATCATCAACAAACTTTCATCCCTTACCCATAAGACTGACGAGAGTGCCATCAGACTTGTGACTAAGAGCATCGGCTATGACATTTTTCTTTCATGGATGATAGAAAAGTATAAATGCAGAGTCCGTGATGAATTCCAACCAATGACATTGTCTCATATTTAATTCTTTTTGCGAGAACAAGTACTTGAGACTTTTGTGATCGATAACTACTTCAAATTGTTCTCCATATAGGTAGTGTCGCTAGATCTTCAATGTGAACACTATGGCTACTAACTCTAGGTCATGGGTTAGATAATTTTTTTCATGGATATTTAGTTATCGCGATGCATATGCAATAAAGTTTTCCGTCTTGCATCAGTACACAACCTAAGTTTGTCCCTAAGGCATCAATATATACCACATAACCACCCTAAATAGATGGTAAGGCCAAAACAAGGGCTGTTGTGAGCTTTTTCTTCAGAATTTAAAAACTTTCTTCACACTTACCATTTCATTCAAACTTAACTCCTTTTCTCAAGAGCTTAGTCATTGGCAAAGCGATTCTCGAAAAGTCCTGGAATCTCTGATAATATTCGGTCGGACCGAGCAAGCTCCAGATATCTCAAACATTCTTTGGTTGCTCTCAGTTTAGCACGACATCCACTTTAGCAAGATCAACGGATACTCCATCTCTTAAAATCACGTGTCCTAGGAACATTACTTTATTGATCTGAAACTTGCACTTAGAGAATTTAGCAAACAACTATTATTTTTTTAAGACTTTCAGAAAAATTCTTAAGTGCTCTCGATGTTGCTCTATAGTGTTGGAATACACCAAGATATCATTAATGAAAATAATCACAAAGGTGTCCAAGTATGGATTAAATATTCGATTCATTAGATCCATGAAAGCCTCTGGCATATTGGTGAGTCTGAAAGGCATCACTACAAACTCATAATGCCCATATCTCATATGGAATGTTGTCTTTGAAATATCACCATCCTTACTCCTGAGTTGATGATACCCAGATCTAAGGTTGGTCTTTTAGAATACCTTGGCCTTCTGCAGTTGATCGAACAAATCCTCGATACAAAGTAGCAGGTGATTTTTTATGGTGGCCTTATTAAGAATCCTGTAGTTGATACATAGTTTCATCGATCTATTATTCTTTTTCAAGAACAATATTGGCGCTCCCATAGTGATACACTTGACCAAATAAATCCTTGATCTATCAACGCTTGCAATTTCTTCTTAAGCTCCTCGAGCTCTGATGGTGCCATTCAATATAGTGTTTTGAAGATTTGTGCAGTTTTCGACAATAGTTCAATGTTGAACTCCACTTCTTGAAGTGAGGGAAGTAATAACAATTCATCCAAGAATACATCTAAAAATTCACAGACTATCTACAAGTCCTTAATCAGTATGGGTGTTGGTTTCATCAAAATAACACTCACTAGGAAGACAAAGCATCCCTTCCTCATGTATTTTTGTGCCTTAAATGATGAGATTATCTATCTCTTTAGTGGGGGTCTAGACAGTCTTAACTCTGTCTCAAAAGCTTTGGGACATGACAATATCACCTTTTCTTCCCAACATAAAACTCAAGGATGATATTTGTACAACCTGTCCATGCCCAGAATGACATCAAACTCAATCATGTCAAGGAAGATTACATCAGCAGGCATACCCTGCCCATCTAACATAATATTTATATTGGGGACATAATTTATACATATTTTTCTACTTCCTAATGGGTTATAAACCTCTAGATCATGCTCAAGTAACTCCGTATGTACATTTAAGCTTTTAAAGAAATTTATGAAAATAATGAATGAGTGAAGCTATAATAAAATAGAACAAGGGCTGCTTGACCAACGACCAGAACCATACCTTGAGCTAAGTCACCCTTTGTCAGTTGCTCAACAAAGGTAGCATAGACATGCCCAACAACCTTCTTTCAGGCATTCTTCAACTGCTATTGCTATTGTGGCTGAGGTGGTCGGGCAAACTGGGATTCACCCGTGGTCCTCCTCAGTTCATCAACCATTTTCTTGCGGCACTCACGAGAATAGTGGTCCATTTTGCTGCAGTAAAGGCAACCTCCCATCTCACAAGGGCAAGGTTGCTCGAAGTGAGACCAATTGCAACTAGGGAAAGTAGTTTGGTTGCTAATGAGGCTAGGGACCACCTTGTTGTCTCTATTTCTTGGCCTGAGGAACAAATTTCTTTCTTCCAAAAATTTTCTTTTGAAAACAATTCAAGAACTGTTTAACATAGTTTCTTGTATTTTTTGTGCGCCTTGGTTTGCACGGAGTGTAGGGAGGCAAAGCCGGAGTATAAGTGGGTGAGTCTGGCGTGTAGAGGGGTGAAGCAGATGTGTAGGTAGGTGAATCCGATAGGTAGATGAGTGATATGTTATCTTGCATACTCGATGAGTCTGAGAAAATTTTTATCAACTCTAGTATGTCAAGGGAGTCATTGGTGTTTGAGGTCTCGTCAGCAAGGGCTTATGCGTTCAACTATCTCCTGTCATCACCTTGCTTGAGATGATATTCAAAGATAGAATATCTCATCTGATCGCAGAAGATGAAGTCTTCTAGTTTCCATGGACATATTTGTCCAGTATAAACTTGGTGGCATCTACGACAATCTAGCCGACAACCCATCCTTCTTGGGTTGGTATTTTTGTGAACCAACCTCTGAACCAGATGAATTATGGCTCCAGTCAAGGCATTCATTGCCCATACCATTTCATTGTATGTCATTTATTACAAAAGAAATTCTTTTATAAGGGATAGGTACAAAATTACTTAAACAAAAATCCATACAGAGTGATGTGGATGTCCAACGGTCAAGAACCATAATTTCTCTTTCACTTTGATACCAAAGTTGTAACACCCCAAAATCCTTAATTTAAAAAAATTATGAAAAAATTAAAACTTTTAAAATTGAATCTCCTTTCGGATTTAAAATGAAAGTACAACAAAAATTAGTTTGAAAAAGTTCTAAGTTAGTGAACCTTGAGCGGGTTATAGTGGAGTACAAGATAACAAAGGTTGGATCCCAGTCTTATTAGATCTGAGTCTATCTTTACACTCAAAGATTCAAAAATAGATAAAACAAGATTTTTGAGATATTTTATTTCAAAACTTGACTGAATCAAATATTTTTTAACAAAGAATATTTCAAAAGTGTCTAATACATTGAAGAAGCAAAACTAAGCAGAAATGTGGTTCCTTGACTGGTTTGCGCCATCTTATCATTGCCTGTAGCAGTTGTCTACTCATCACCTGAATCTCATAAAAAGGGCCAGACTCATGAAAGCCTGGTAGGTACAAAAGTATCACATAGTTGTACAAAATTAATACACGTATAATGAATAGTCAAGGTAATCTAATATGTATAAGTTATATCAATTATATAGTAACAAATGCAATTGAACGATCTGCAAATTTGTATAAGTAGCGCTTCTTTTCTATTTTGATTAGTAACCTGAATATCAGGTCTTTGTTTTGATATTATCTTACATGTGGGTACTCATAGAATGAAATCGTAAAGATAAACTGAGACTATTCGGGGGTTTATTATTTCATATAAGTTGATACCCCTAAATGACTAGTTGAATCCGCTCCAAAGGAGACAATATAACTACTGAGAGAGAATTCCCCAGGGGCTATAATAAACGAGGATGCATCCTAACTTACTCTAGAAGTTATGAGATCTACTACCTATGATAATTATTGGTGCCCTGTCTCCTAAATCCAATGATTGGAGACATCAAGTCATTGCTACTCGTTGAGCGTAATTGTTGACAACATTGTCATTAGAGATTGTACCTCCTATCCTTTCTTTTGATGAAAATTAAATGTAAATGGGTTAACGAGTCGTCTTTTATTAAGAAGATTTTTACCATATTTGTATATATCTCAAACTAATAGGCACCATCTACCCATTCTGTGTAGGTTCTCATGTTTGTGTATTAGTGTAACCCATTCGCTATGCTCGGGTCTTTTAAACCGATCGAGTAGCTTGTCTGTGAAGGCGATCCCAGAATTTGGCATGCATGTAATTTTCCATAATACAGTGGATTGTTGCACTGCGAGGTTTGCTATAAACCCTAACTCATTTATCAGTGTATGAGCATGTCATGCATGTCTTATGGTATAACTGTGATAACCATAAATCTAATTTTCAAAAGGATTGACTTTTTCGTATGTGAAAGAAAATGTCTCATTTATGCAAACAAAAAAATCTTTGATGCATGCTAGTGTAAATGACATTTTATTTATAAAACATGCAATGCATGCATACGTAAGTTATCACATACATGCAAACATAAATCTCTTGATTATTTCACAAAATATCGGATGCATGTGAATGTAAAATCTCACACACGCGGACGTAAATCTCTTGATTATTTTGCAAATTATCATATGCATGTGAATATAAAATCTTGCACACATGCAGACATAACTCTCTTAATTATTTCACAAAATATCGGATGCATGCAAACATAAAATCTCGCACACGCATGAACGTAAATCTCTTGATTATTTCATAAAATATTATATGCATGCGAACGTAAAATCTCACACACATGCAAACATAAATCTCTTGATTATTTCATAAAATATTGAATGCATGCAAATATAAAATCTTGCACACAAATATACGTAAATCGATATACGAAACATGCATTCATAAGTCAAGATACGAACATTCTCTTGAAAAGTAAATTAAAACACACGTAGGCACATTAAACTGTGCACACGTAAGTAAATCAGGCATAATTTAAATAAAACAAGTGTACACAAAACTGCGATAGGTACATATAAAATTTAAATAAAACAGTTGTATGCAAAACATGTGCACACTTAATTTAAATAAAACAAACATACGCAAAATTATGTATGCAAATAAGTGTACGCATAATTTAAATAAAGCGGTTGCAGCATAATTTAAATAAAGCAAGCATAAGCAAATTAAAGTATGCACACGTGAATAAGTACACACATAATTTGAAACCTGCATTTGTACATGGAGATATAAACATGGGTATTTTTAAAAAAAAATGTGTACATGTATATTTAATTATATACATATATATAAATATATTTATATATTTACGTAATTAAATATATATATCAAAATCATACAAATACTGATACTGGTATTTTCTCTAGCTCAAAATATGTGCAATTTCTTGGCAATTCAGAACTTAGGTGAAGGCTTGATCGTTCCGCAATAATTGTGCCACTCGATTAGAGACGCCTATGACTGCACCGTTATGCATGTCTGTTAGTCATGGTAGGCGCACCCGACCCGGTGACAGCGGTGTTCAGACAGCCCTTTTTTTAGTTTCTGTCTTTTCTTTTTCCTCTTCACGGCTGACAGCCGAGAGAGAGAGCACGATGCTTGCGACCATCCTTTCTTGTCAGAATTTCAGGGAGGGGAAGAAGAAGGTAGAAGAAGAAGATGGGCATGGGGAAGTGGCGCAATCTGGCGTTGAGGCGTCGACAAAGGTAGAGGAAAGAAGAAGGAGAAAGCGGCTGGGGGCAGACCTCCGGCCTGTCTGTCCAGCGAAAACACAGAGAGAGGGGCAAAGATGGCTGGGCAACACGGGAGAGTGGCGGAGGAGGGTGGTGGTGCTCTACCTTTGTCCGACCTGAAAAGAAATAGGTGGGGGGAACGGGGGCCTGAGGGGTGCATGATCCAATTGAGGGGAGGGCGCAAGGGGGAAAACCACCTCGGGTGGTCTTTGATGACCACGCAGAAGGGGATGTGGGGCGGCCTCGTCGGACTGACCTCTGATTGACGAGAGGGGAGGCGGTGGTGTGGGGGTGTCAGAAGGAGAGAACCGAGAGGAAGGGGGAGAGAGCCCTGCCAGAGATGGGAGGGGGTAAGATTTTAAATGAAAACTTTGGGGTTTATAGGTTTTTAAATGGCGGTGGGTCATAGTGGGTTGGGTTGGATCCTAATGGATCTAACCAAAATCGGGTGAAGGGGCATGGTTAAGTGGATGGTATTGAGTGGGGTTGGATCGTTGGATCCCTTGGATCCAACCCATACGGTTGGTAATGGATCTTATAGGTTGGGGACCCAACCCCTACGGTATTTAAATGAGACCCACTTTGGATTTCATTTGGATCTTGAATTCAACTAGGGGTGGCAATCGTGTCGGGTTGGCGGGTCGACCCGACGAGTTGGTGGGTCAGCATACCTCAACCCGAACCGACCCGTTTATTAAACGGGTCAGCTGTGGCAAACACGAACCCGACCCGTTTAATAAACGGGTAACCCGACACGACCCGACAACCCATTTAATAAATGGGTTGGGTCGGGTAAACGGGTTCTCAGGTTCGCGGGTCGGGTTGGCGGGTTGACCCACCCGCCTAACCCGTTTATTAAACGGGTCAGCCAGGTTGGCGGGTTGGCAAACCCCTAACACGAACCCGACCCGTTTAATAAACGGGTTAGGAGGGTCGACTCGTTTATTAAACGGGTTGGTTTTTTCCAAACCCGAACCTGTCTAAGAGGCGGGTTGGCGGGTCGTGTCAGGTTTTGCCACCCCTAGATTCAACCATATATATATATATATATATATATATATATATATATATATATATATATATATATATATATATATATATAGAGAGAGAGAGAGAGAGAGAGAGAGAGAGAGAGAGAGAGAATTGGTCCGTCTAAGTGGATCCAATTCTAAAGCCAATGTGCGTAACACTTTGGATATCTCATGGATCCAACTTGTTTTGGGCTTAGATCCACCTTATAGATCTAATCTCAATCCTATGGTTTGAGTAACCTAAAACTCTCCCTAAATCCAAATTTGAAGTTTGTTGTTAACTTGGATAGAGTTCAATTGAATGGAACGGAATTTTGATCATATCAGTTTATGAATTCGAATATCTCTTTGGATCCAAACCCAATTAAACTATAAGATCCAGTGGATCTTATATGTACAAGTCAAACAGTTTGAACTGAATTTCATGAGGGTCGAACCTCATGGGTCCCCCATCGATATCCAAATCCAAACACGTTTTAAGAGGCTCTTAAATCTTAAATCACTTGATAAGATATAAAACGATCAAATAATTATCCAAAAAAATACTATTTTTATCCTCTTATTATTTTAGAAAATTCAAAAAATTTGTGGACTTTACACTCGAGCACTCAAAACACTCAATGACAGCTAGATCAAGGCACCTGCAACACTTGAACCCCCTTCCAAGAGAGTGGATAAAGGTTAATATCCAAAGTATCTTTCGCAACCACACATAAGGTTACATAAATACAACATCCACAATAGGAAAACATATACCAACAAAAAAAATCTCTACACCGCTATTAATTGCTTATATCTAAAAAAAAGAAAACAATTCAAAAACAACAATAATCACCGGAATGAAGTAAAAAAACTAACGAAAGAAGTCAATGAGTGTTGAAATGGAGCGAAAAAAACTTTTACAAGAATGGCCACAAGGGTACATAAAAAAATAGTTAGGGTTTATAAGAAAAAGGGCTATAACTCTTTCTACATAAAAAAAAATAACACAAACGCCTATATACACAAGTAAACTCATATGCTAAAATAAAATCTTGCATCACTTAAAGTCAACAACATGCTAAAATCCATGAATTTCACAAACTTTTCATGAATTCTGCTTTGAAAGTAAACTTTTGCAACCATCATCACGAAACTCTTGATGAAATTTACAATAAATAGATTTATGCAAAAATTATCGTGCAATTCATAATTTTACATGAGGATTTTGAAAGAAAGAAAGAATTTCACATGGGAGTTCAAAGCGGAGAAGATGCTCATTATGCGAATCTAATTTGTTGGATGTAAAGTAGCCATTTTTGCATAGTATATTGTGCAAATTTTATTATTTTTACAAAAATATTGTTTGAATTTCATTTTTAGTAAAATTTTGCAAGATAGGGAAAGTGTTGACCATAACGCGTGAAAATCAAGAGATCCACTCGTGCTAAGAGTATAAAGGTCATAACAAATCAAGAACCTGCGAAATCAGACATCGGGCAGATTTGAAAATTTGTGGGGCATCTAAGAAAATGCATCAAATTTGTTGTATAATAGTCATTTTCCGATCTTTTAATGCTTGAAAATCGATTCAAAATTTGTAAAATTATTCGAGCATCCAATTTTTTTATTTTTTCGTCAAAAGTACATGATTCTACAATCGTTTCATGACAAATGGGACATGTCAAATGCATCTGCAGTGTCAAAATCACAAAAAAAAAATCAGAAATACCTAGTTCACACTCCCGTAAACGTTGCTTGATATACAGTAAACAATTTTTCATTAATTATTTCAGCCTTTCAAGTTTTTACTATAAAAAACATAAAACATATTCCTTGTAACTTCTATTGATTTTTTTTGGTGGAATCAAGTTTACTTAATGAATAATTCAAATTACTAATTTTGCTGAATACTTTGATATAATTGAACGTAAATGGAACAAAGTGAAATCAATGAATATATAGAACCAATGTACTGGTGTAAACTGAATGATCATAAGAAACATATGATTGGCAAGACTCCTTTGTAGGAGCCTCAAAAGGGAGACACGTGACTCAAAGGTAATAACAAAGGCTAAGACAAAAGCCAAAGTTTTAATGTGAAGCCTGGCTGAATTATAATGACGAATGGCCTAAGTTGATTAAATTAGAGAAACTGAAAAGAAAAGAAAATAACAATTGGCAAAGAGAACTGTCATTAGACTTTTAAAACAAACCACATATCAATACCATCAGCAAACCTGTGATTCACCTCCCCACTGGGCAGGAAAAGTGAAAAGATCAGATATATGATTGCACAAATATTTGTGCATCAAGCACCTGATCACCCTCCATCTTGGGACAGGCCTGTCAGTTGTGGGAACCAAGGCCTGATGGAAGGCAATCAGGTGCTCACATAAAAATGTCTAAAAAGCAGAGGTTATTCAATTTTATCTATAAATAGTTTTTTATGTATATACAAGTGGTGCAATATTTATTATTTACCAATATTGCGCGCTTAAGTATTGGTGGCATCGTGCTTAGATATTGGTGGCGTCTATACACTAAAAAATTTAAGTCATGATTATGAACAGTCTATAATGATAAATAAAATGCATCTTCCATATATCCTTCAACTGGGCTTTGCTCGATTTGATTTGGAGTTGGCTGTTCCTTGACATGCTAACTTGAATGATCAGAGCAGAAAATGTACACGGTTAAGAAATTAGCAGCATATATTAGTTGATCACATCATGCCTCTACTCTGTGATTAGCATTGTTGCTTCCATCACTGGCTCGGGCAACTGCAGAAGAAAAAACAGTAAATCAGGACGTCTTTTACGCCAAGTAACAGGAGATTTACTTGTTGAAAAGCAACAGGGAATACATGAGATCCATCACACAGCATTCCTTTGGAGAACTTGCAAATGACAGTTTGTAGATGGAAACAACAAAGATTCCAAACTCAAAGCATTAAATGCAAATAGTGGTGTTGAAAAGAAGCTATGCCAACATTAATGCAAAAGAAATATATAATAGCAAACTTGAAATGAGCAGCAACAGCATCCAAGTATACAAACTTCATAAGAGAAATGATAGACACTTAAATGCATCAACATCAATGGAGTTATAGTATGTCAATCTATGTCACATGGGCACGGGTACAGGTGCGGGTAAGGAGGGTATGATAAGGCATTTTAAAAAAATGCAGGTACCGGAACAAGGCTATATATATATATATATATATATATATATATATATATATAGTGTGTGAGTCCAATGTAAGATCCATATAATGGTTTATAAATCAAATGCAATTTTTAGTAAAAAATGACATTTTTTAGTAAAAAAATTAATTTTATTGATATTTTTAATAAATGTGAGGAGCAGACAGATATTCTTTATAAAGAAAAGGGTTAACTGATATTTTCAATAAAAAAGGTAAAGATATAATATTAAAAAATAAAAAAGAAACATGGGGTATAAAAAAGAAAGAGGGAGAAGGGGCATTTGTCCCACCCGCCTCTCTCTCTCTCTCTCTCTCTCTCTCTCTCTCTCTCTCTCTCTCTCTCTCTCTCTCTCTATATATATATATATATATATATATATATATATATATATATATATATATATATGGAGGTCTGAAACCGAAGAAGAAGAGGAGTCCAAAGGTGGAGAAGAAGAAAAAGGCAGAAGAGGTACACATCTCTCTCACCTTCCTCCTCTCTCTCTCTCTCTCTCTCTCTCTCTCTCTCTCTCTCTCTCTCTCTTGCTTGGGATGAGCCCTTTGACGCAAGGTAAAAAAAACCAAATTTTTTGGGGGGTTTTGGGCCAGGTATCGGGTCGGGTTGGACCCAACCCGGAGCAGTGCAGGACCTGGCATACCTGCATTGCGTCCGGTACCCACACCCGTGTCGTCATGTGTCAACATGGGTACGGTGCCCATACAGGCATGTCTGTGTTACATAGATGGCAAACAAATGTTCATTTCTTAAAAGCATGTCTTTTAGGGAGCTAATCTTTCCTTTTCTCTTGGAAGAGAGCATATCAATACCTAAATGATGTAATACCTGAGGTTGCCATATAAAACTGCAGCAAAACAGGAGTGTTTTAGCTTCCACAAGTATTAGCAGTTACAGATAACCATCAACCATATAAAACGTTGGAACCTAAGGGAGAGAAAACCAATAAGATGATCTTCACAAGTAAAAAAAAGAGGAAAGTTGGAAGTGAATGAACTTAAAAAATTATAAAAAAAAGATCAAGTGAGGAAAACAAATCCTTCATCAAGCATCCAAATGAGTTATTTAATGTGTCCAAGAATGAAGTGAGGTGATATTCACTACTAATCTAACCAAAAAAAGTGAACGAATGACTTTATGAAAAAAGAAAGTAATGGAAAAATGAGGGGTAGGGAAGAAAAGATCTATTTCATGCATTTGAAAGGGTTACTAATATAATGTTCAAAACACAAAATTTAGTTTTTCATGGGCAAGCTAGGGAAAAAAACCCGTGTGATTTGAACCCAAGGCTTCTCAGCAGCGTAACCAAACCATTCAGCTATCTCATTTCACCCCAATTAAAACATAATAGTAACAAACTAATAACAGCTAAATTTGTCACCTAGCCAAAAAACATCTATACTTGACATGGAATTAGAAACAACAGTTGAAACAGTGCCCTATTTGAAAAATAGATCTGACTATTTTGCAGATACAGTACCACCACAAACTATAACTTGAAACTAAAGAATTAGAAAAGCACACATGCAAGTTCAAGCTTATTATTTCTAGGTTTAATTGTAGATGTTTTTAAATTTTTTAACACTAAACATATATTTTCCCACTTCAGGTTCCTAGGCAATGCCTAGCGCCTTTGACTACCTAGTTTAAAGCTTCCCTATCTTGCAAAATTTGGTTTGTCTTATGATATTTTATATCATGTAAAAAACACATCAAATAAACTCACTTTGATCGCCTCCTTTGTGATTTCTCAAATAAAGAGAAGATAAAAAAAAATCATATTGACAGTCTCCATTGTAATTCATGAAGAGATGGCCAGTTTTGCCATCATCAGAATATTTGAGGAATGACTCCTGATGCTGATCACCAAAGTTTTTCGTAAGCAAAAGTCATTTAGCAACGTCCACTGGTGAAAGGCAAGGATTTAACATTATTATATGAATCAGACAGATCCACCAACAAGCAGTTAATATCTCTAAGGTGCCAATCAACTGATGATGAAACACAGTTAAAGGGGGGGGGGGGGGGGGGGGGGGAGGGATAGACCATCATCAAGAAGCCTACTAAACTCTTTGGTCAGTACCATCTCTAAGGTCACAATCTTTTCAGTCACCTATAAATTTCTCAAAGTTTTTATTCAATTAAGTGATTTTTCTCCTATGTTTTGTACACAATTTATATGGAACCCATTCCTGGGTACAAATTAAACAACACATCGTTTCCAGACATCAACCAAGTCAGGAAATATGAACACCACACTTGCAATATTCTTGACAATGTCATGACCATCCACAAACATCCACCTTGTAGTCTTGTACCACTTGTATTGGCACCAAAAAAATACTAAAACTCATAATTGAAACAAACAAAATACTTTGTTTTTTCAATGCCATGAAAGCCAGAATCATAACCATTTTACTGAAGAACAGAGCCTAAACAGCAGTAGTTTTTTAAATAAAGAAGCAGGATACTACAAATATCAATACCAAGAAATCTTAATGTAGCTACATGACAAAATCAATCAAACAAACAAACATGTGGCTGTGTAGACATCAGTTTACTTGAACAGAAAAAATGAAAGTGGCTTTAAAAACACCATAAAATCTTTTTGACACGCCACTTATTACAGATGGTACAGTAAGCACAACTGGATTCACACAAAGAACTAAATCTGAAAATGGACGAAGTCCAGCACAACCAGATGGAAAACGTCCTGATGACAGTGGCATAGACAATGACAGTTAAATTGCAGAATTGATATTGTCCTTTCCCTCATTCCTAAGAAGATGGGAAAGGATCTGGACACACAATCCTAACTTTCTTTTTGAAGGGATCCCAGAAATCCCATGACATACAACTAGTAAACTAGCTAGGCCATGCATGCAACCATTATCAGAAAGACAGGGCTCATGAACCTAATTTGCTTCAATCCTTTCCAGTGACTGGATAACTTGTCTCATTAAAAGGAATGGAGTATTACACATAAAGAGACACCAAAAAATGCTATGTAAACCAGAAAAACATTGAAGACACGTGCATTTGTGCATCGTATGCATCACAATAAGCAAACGAACAAGTATAGAATACTCCCGGTAGCACTCAACTACTATATAAACCCGACAATTTGATTTACAAATAAATATAAGGGAAGCCACCAATCAACATAACCGTTGTAGTAGCTTGACAATATTCCACAAACGGTACGCTCAGCTTGAGTCAGCAAACACAATGAGATGATTTTCATGAGAATCCGAGAAACCAAAAGAACCATCACAACTGCATTCACACGAGCGTTTTGAGTGTGGGCGATTATCCAGATAAATGGGATCAAGCAATCAGAACAATATCGCAATGGTAGGACTCTGGCTCGAGCTAATCCTTTCAATCCAATCAAACGTATTGCTCTGATATATATCAAGATTCAATCTCTGGTTCATATTTCATCTACCAACCTTCTTAATTCACATCTTTCTTGGAAAATTTTCTTTTGTAATTCTTCACAGAAAGACTCAAAGAATACTGAGTCCCCGCCTAAAGCATTTTTTTTATAAACACCCAAAATTGCAAATTTTCTTTAAAACCAATCATTTTTTTCTTCTCGTTAGGGGAAGACATTGGACACCAAGATTGACGGTTTGCATAAAACCCCATGAACTTTAGGGGTTTTCTCTTTTCCCCTTTTTCCTCTCCCTCGCCCAAATCTTGGCTATAATTCTACATGTTAAGAACGAAACAAGGAAATGAAAAACAGAATCGATCTATCCAAGGGCACATCGACGACAACGACGATGATGAAGAAGAAGATACCTGGAAAGACAGAGAATCCCACCATCGCCGGCCTTCGCCGCGGCAGGAACGAGGGGTCGCGAACTGGGCGATGTCGAGCCGCTTAGTGATGAGCCCCACCTCGAAGTACATGGAATCGGACGGCGGCAGATCGACCTTGATTTCATCGACGTTGAGCCAGAAGAAGAACTTCTTGACCTGGATACCGCGGAGGTCGGTGATGCTGCCGTAGCGGAGGGTGCCGGTGATGTTGGGGGAGTAGTAGACGAGGTAGTCGAACTGGACGTAGCAGGGATGCTCCAGCTCCAACGCGAAGCTTCCGTCGGCCTCCGATAAAGAGAACTCCTTCACGGCGTCGGGGAGAAGTCCCCCCTGCAGCCCGTACTTGGGCAGCAGATCGTAGACGCTCGTCCCGTTGGACAAAGAAGCGATCGCCGGCCGAAACCCTAACTGCGATAACAGAAAGAAGGCCGAGAGGATCGAGAAGAAGGACGGAAGAAGCATGGCGACTTCGACGGCGACGACGATGGGATGTCTCTCTCTCAGAGACAAGCTGGCAGGCTAATGGGGAAAAACAGAAAAAAGAAGGAAAAACAGAAAAAACAAATCAAATGCGGTGGCTCCTTGGAGAAGTATTTATAATGGAGTAAACGGGTAAGAATGATCCAAAACGATAGGAGGGGGAGGATGCTCACAAATCTTGCTCTCGAGCATATCTCGGCAAGGAAAATTTTTTCCAGAAAATTTGGGGATTTTAGGCCAATTTTTTTTCACTTATCACACGTCGGGAGTCTCTCTCTTGAGGAAACAAACAGACCCAGTTCAGTATGAGCTTGCATAGTCACCATCATGGCAATAGCACAAGATCATATTTGTGAATGTAATCACACATTTGTTGATCTTCTCCAAGAGTGTTTACTTAACAAAGATTAGCAGGTTATATTTATGAAGTTTGTAGTATAATATGTAAAATTCTTCACATTATATTCATAAAATTTGTATTGTAATATGTAAAATTTTCACACGATCTCCCGGAGGATCATATCCTAAAGGGAGTTTCTCATAGTTCCTCATGAAACTCGTAGGGTATTTGCAAAAAGTGAGCAGGTTTTCAGTTATTTTATACGATGTACCTGTGATTTTTTACATTTTGCATGGGTGTTGCGAAATGGAGCGAGATACAACATTTCAAAGAGATCAATTTTGCATGGGGTTGCAAAATAGAGAAGAAGCTTGCATTTGATATGTGAATCTACTTTGTTGGGTAGCCCCATTACACTATTATAAAAATATAAAATATTAACTTAAAGACAGACAAACAAACATAAATCATCTGCAACATAAACAAATATATATATAGAAAACTCTAAATGATAAATCTAATGGTAAATATTAAATAAAATATAAATAACATCTACAACAACAACCAAATATAAGTACACATGGGGCTACTGAATGCGCACCTTTTGACCTAACCTAAAAAGTGTATGCGAAGTTGTTTGTAAGCATAGTGAAGATCATGGCTCCAAAGATAAGTCAATCCATATATATATATATATATATATATATATATATATATATATATATATATATATATATATATATATATATATATATATATATATATATATATATATATATATAAGAAAAGACATGATCATGAACATAACTCTAAAAAAAAATCAAATTGTACACTTGCATCGGTCAAACATTATATCATACAAGTGAACATAAATGAGAAGAACTTTGTGCAACATGATCAAATTATAATACAAATTAAGAAATATATGAGAAGAGAAAAAACTTTTTATCATGAAACCCAAAAAAAAAAATTTATCATGAAACCCAAATCATGATTCACAAAATGTATTAGATTTATGATCAAGAGTGGAATCAAGTAATAAAATGCAATGCATAGAATAAATAGGTAAAAAAATATGTAAAAATAGTGAATGCCAAAAAAACATGCTTACCAAAAAAGATAATGCCAAAATAACATAAACAACTAAAATATGAAGCAATTGTTAGAGTTGTATATTTATTTATTTATTTAATAAAAAAAGAGAATGTAAAAATAACTTATTCATGCCATCGTTTCATTAAAAACTGAATTCATGCCAAACAAATTATAAAAATAATTATTTCAAGTCATTAACGATATGCTTACCAAAATATATCACTGCCGATGATGTCTCGAATGCTCAAAAAGTCACTAATGAAATGTCGCCAGGATACTCATCGAAAAATAGTTGCTAAAAATAATCATCAAAAAAATACCAAAAAAATATGCCAAAGAAAACACTATGAGGCAAAAAGGGTTGAGGACCACAAACAAATCCCTAAAATGTGAATCGTCACTTTTTAATTATTGAAGCATCACATTCAATGCTAATATAAACATTCGCAAGCAAATGGAAACATATTTAAGTCTTCAAAAAAATTATAAATCTCATGTCCAATATGCGAATGTTCAAAAAGTCTACAAAAATTTTAACATTCGCATAGCTAACCTCCTAAGGTTTGCATGATATATTGCTCTGCCCATCAGCTATCACAAACACTCACTTAAATATATATTCACATATTTTTTTGCGGATTTCACGAAGTTCGCATAACCAAACTTGTGAACCTTGTGCTAAACTGAAACATTAATCACAAATATCTTACCAAATTTGCATATATAACATAAAATTTGTGAGATATAATGCAAACCTCATGGTAATATATTGTAACTTTGCAAAAAAAATACTAAATTCATATACATAGTACGAAGCTTGCATACCCATATTTGTGAACTTTATGGTCGAAACATTGCAAACTAACTTCACATATATAGTACAAAGTTCACATAAAAATGTACATCCACAAATAAGGAGTGATCTATGCAAATCTTTTGCATGTGAATTTTCTTACATTTGCATGCTTATTGAATCATATATAAAGTTGATTTTGTTTATTTTATTTTTTTTCTCATTTGTTACTAGAAGAACCCTAACCCTTTTTCCTTTAAAACCCTCAACAATTTTTCTCTTACTTGTGACAATTCCCATGAAATTGTGATTATTGATTTCTATGAAAACATCGTGCAAATACAATTTTAGTGAAAGGTTGCAAGATTCGGATAATGTAGCAACACATTGCACAAAACTTAAGAGAAAATAGCATATTTAGGAGGAAAATTATATATTTGGAAAGAAATTCACATTTTTGGGCAGAAATTTGCATATCTAGTGTAAATTTGCTTGTTCGAAAGGGTAAAAGGGTTCTTTTAAAGCCAAAAAATTGCAAATTTAGATGTAGAGAAGATTTCAAAAATTGTAAGGCATTTTTGAGAAACACATCATTTTTGTTGTACAATATGACCATTTTACAATATCTATATCTATATCTATATCTATATCTATCTATCTATCTATCTATTTATCTATCTATCTATATATATATGTCTTCGGCATGGTTGATTTCCTGTGAAAAGACACTTGGATAAAAATTATGATTTTTTAAGCTTTAGATATTTAAAATAATTTTAGATCATTGATTTTTAAACCTTATAAAAACCTACCTATGTCATTGAGTCAGATGATAAAAGAGTCAATTCCTATAAAATCAAACATGCTGCATGATTAGATTTAAGAAAAACATGAAAAAAAAAACTTCTGCAAAGCAGGTAGGCCTGAAAAGTGGTAGGTAGCTACCACTTACTCTCTTTATCTATATAAATATATAATAAAAAAACTTCTGCAAAAGCAGGTAGGCCTGACAAGTGGTAGGTAGCTACCACCTACTCTCTTTATCTATGTAAATATATAATGTGGTCTGGGTGCACATCCACTTACTAGACGACACACTTTTCATTAATTTTTTATTTAGTTTTTGTTGTTTATCAAACCTTACATATATGATTTATATACAAGTTTTAGTAGAAAAGTTATGGACTGTCACAAAAACACATGAACGCGAGGATGTGTGACATGTGTTCGACTTGCAAGTTTGATTTTTTTTTTTTGAAAAATATGACACGATTAAAAATATTTTTTATTGAAATAATACTTTTAACATTAAAATTTTTTAAAGATTGTATGTATGTGTTGGTTGGTGTCCATGTTCATGTGTCCCCTTGTGACACCAAGGACATGACAGGCATAGGTTTTGGATCATGTGAGTGACATAAAAAAAATTATACATCCAAAAAAACATGATTCCTGTCAAATAAATTGTCATGAACTCCTTTATGAAGTCTTATTGAGAATATGCAGTCAACATGGATGGTTTCTATAGGTGGGTATAGATTTTCCACTTGATATGAGAATTCTATATCTTTCAGCTTTTTCTACTAAATTGAGTTTGTAAATTCTTGTGTCCAATTCACGGAGTAAAATTATATTGTAGCGATTCTAAAATACTACACTAAAGCTCTCCGCTAAGGCAGGACATCGAGTCCAGTACCCATCGGGCTTCCGGGTAACGGTGCGACTTGCATCGTGCTCGGACCCAAGTTTGAGGAACTAGATCAAATAAAGTTGGGCAATGCCCAACCCGACAACTTATCGGGTTAGGCTCGAGCTTAGGTTTCGGTCTGACTCGAACCCTTATTATCCCCCTCAAATAGGGGTGTCAACGGTTTGGGTTTTGTTCGGACTCAAAGGAACCAACACTTGGACCAGATTTTCGGGTGTGGTATTGGGTCCAAACGTGGGTTTAATCGGGTGCATCATTGCATCATGCTTTTTCAAACAACCATCTAATCCATGTCACAAAGCATTTAGGACGAGGTCAAGCAATCATTAAATTTGTAGCGTACATCTTCATGTCATGTCAAAAACTACGATCTAACTCATTCATGTCATGGTGTATGTATCTCATGGCATATTCATGTATGCATTCATTTCGTGATCATCATGTTATGTTACTTAACTCATAGCATTCTATATTTAATTCATGGCACAACTTATTTATGTGTACCTCTCATAAGGTTCATCATCATATCATGTTTTTTGCTCAAGACATACAACATCGTTTATAATGTATTCATTCCATGACATAATGTGCAAATTTTTATGGCATGTCCATATATGCATTTACTTCATCATATGCATCATCACATCATATATCTTAGAACTACATGAATGCACAAGTATATACACATATATATATTCCCAATATATGTATGCTCATTAGATACTATGTGTGCGATACTTATAACCCAATAGGTATATGTACACATTTCTTTTTCTTTTCATTTATTTCCTATATATATTCAAACTATTCGCGAGGTGGACCAGGTTAGTTCACTTTTGGTTTGAACCTAGTTTGGCCGAGTCGGAGTTGAACCTAATTGAAACCAACAAGTTGGTTCTGGCTGGTCTAATCTGATCAAGTACAGACCGGATTTGAACCCATCTGCAGTTCAGGTCAGGTTTGTCCTGGTTGGGTTCAGACCAGGTCTAAATCGAGTAGTCGGTTCTGGTTGGTCTGACCCGCCTGGGCACAGACTAGGTCTAAACCAAACTACTCGGTTTAGGCCGGTCTGGCCCACCTGGGTGTAGGCTAGGTCTGAACCGAGTATGATCAGTTCAGGCTAGTCTTTTCCACCTAGGTACAGACCAAGCCTAATCTGATTGCTCAGTTCAGACCAATCTGGTCTGCAAGGGCTCAAGCCTTATCTAAACCGATTCGTTCGGTTCAAGCCAGCCTGAGTTAGCTAGGTCCAGGCCAGAGCTGAACCAATGCATGGTCTAGACAAGTCTGAACCAGCAAATACTAAGGTCAAAGATTTTGATGCATAATAATAAAAAAATCAATGAGTTTTGATATGTTTAAAAAAATTGATAAGACATTATTGAAAATGTATCAACAATGTTTTAATTCAATGATAAGACAACATTAAAACTTATGAATAAGGATTCTAACCATTGATGTGCTTCAAAAATGATAAGACATCACTTAAAAATTTATTAACTATGTTTCTCACCATTGAAATGCTTTAGAAAATTAGAAGACTATTAAAACTTATAACAATGTTTCTAACTATTGGTATGTTTAAAAAATGGTAAGGCATCAAGAAACATTCATGAAGAGCATATCTAACTTATTGATATGTTCAGAAATGATATGACACTATGAAAAATGCATGGACAATATTTTTAATCATTGATATGATTCAAAAATGGTAAAATATCAAAAAAAAATTATAAAGAGCATATCTAACTTGTTGATATGCTTCAAAAATTATACAACACTATTGAAAATACATAAACAATATTTCTAACCATTGATATAATTTGAAAATTGTAAGATATCAAGAAAAATCATGAAGAGCATATATAACTTGTTGATATACTTCAAAAATGATAGAACACTAATGAAAATGCATGAACAATATTTCTAACCAATGATATAATTCAAAAATAGTAAGATATCAAGAAAATTCATGAAGAGCATATCTAACTTGATGATATGATTAAAAAATGATACAACACTATTGAAAATGCATGAACAATATTTCTAACCAATGATATTATTCGAAAATGGTAAGATATCAAGAAAATTCATGAAGAGCATATCTAACTTGATGATATGCTTAAAAAATGATACAATGCTATTGAAAATGCATGAATAACATTTCTAACTATTGTATGAATCAAAATGATGAGACACCATTAGATATTGGTGAACACCATTTTTGACCATGGGTTTGAATTTAGAATAATAACCAACAATAATATCATAAAAGAAAGAATATTAGCTAGTGTATATATGGGTTCTTCCCATGAAGATCTTTGTCACACCCACATGCATTACATAAATGTATGTATGGATGAAAGGAGGAAAAGCAAGGCATGTTCAAAATATCATACAAGTGTGAAATTAACTTACCTTTGAAAATGAATCTTGCTAAACTCAAGTAAAAGAAAATCCTCCACTACAAAATCGTGTAGGATGAAGTCCCTCTAAGGTACCCCACACTACACTTATGTGAAAAAGAGGTGAAGAGTTTCAAAACCTTCAAGAAAAAAAACATTGGATATGGGAGAGAGAGAGAGAGAGACAAGGATTTTAAAAAATCTAAGAATGACTCTTCTCACTTTTCTTAGAGGTATTTATAGGGGTTTTGGAGTGCCATGTGAGATGTGCGGTTAAGCACACAAGAGGGGAGATGGAGGGTTGTGGTGGAGTCTATCCCTCCACTCCAAAAATATTTTTTCATGTTGACTCAATCATTTTCAAGGCATGTGAGGATTTCCACAAAATTGGTATGCTACCTAAGAACCTTACCACATGCTTACTTCTTATGTTTTTCCTTGGGGAAGGTGGAGATCCTTCCTTGGGATCCTATGTGAGGAGGCTCCTTGGGTCTCACCCCTCACATAGTTTTCAAGGAGGTTCCAAGCCAAAATCCCCCCCCCCCCCTTTTTTTATGGTTGGCTTAGTTGGTTCCATTTCAACTAGGCCAACAAACTCCATAAATATTATTTTAATATATTTGTTTTAGTTAAAAATATTATTTCTTTGATTTTTATTTTAGAAATCCTTACTTAGGTAATTTCTATATTGGATCCCCAATTGGAGCCAACCCAAGCTTAATTTATTCAATACTTAGTATGTGTCTTCATCAACCATAGTTTACTTAATTCATCTAGTTAGTACTTATCTGTCAAAATAATTAGCCATTAGCATAGCAAAAAAATATTTTTTCTCTAGATGGTTCATTGAGTAACTTCCTTCTTATTTTCAGTATTATTATTATTATTTTCTTAGTTATCAATTTGAACAATAATTGTCACAGTACTTAGGAAAAATCTAGAACTTAGGTACTTTCATAAATCCAACACACATACAGACCAATTTAGACAGGTGAAGTGAAATTTCCTTGCATTGAATACTGAAAGCCCTATCTAAATTAATAAATTTTTTGTGGATCTTACATTGGAAATATCTTGAGAAGGGATGCACTGACTTCCTAATCAGTGTCATTCTATTAGAGCCAAAGACCATGTTGATTGAGGAGCTGGAGATAATGTGAGATTTTTTTGATGTATTTCTAGATGAATTGTTGAGATCATCTCCATATCATGATGTATAATTTTGTATTGAGTTATCACTTTGAACCAAACCAAATTCCAAGGCACCATACCAAATGGCACTAGCAAAACTCAAAGAATTGAAAAAGTAACTTTAAGAGTTGATGGAGTAGGGATTCATTCAAACTAGTGTATCACCATGGGGTGGGCAGGTGTTATTTATAAAAAATAAGGATAGATCGATGAGATTATGCATAGATTACCAAATGTTTAAAAACAAGTATCTCTTGCCCTGTATAGAGAATTTTTTTAATTAATTACGGAAGGCTAAAGTATTTTAGAAGATCGATCTAAGATTTGGGTACCATCAACTCAGAATTAAAGATGATGATAGCCCAAAGATAGCCTTTTAGAGAAGTTATGAGTATTATGAGTTTGTGGTAATGTCTTTCAGACTCACTAATGCTTCAATTGCATTTATGAACCTAATAAATAAAGTTCTTTTATCGTACCTGAATATATTTGTTATTGTCTTTATAGATGGTATTTTAATCTACTCCAAGAGCATGTAACAACACCAAGAACTTTTAAGAATTGTTTTAGAAATACTTAGGGAATACCATCTATATGCAAAATTCTCAAAGTGTGATTTTTGTCTAAAGGAAGTTATGTTCTTAGGTCACATGATCTCAAAGGAGAAGCCATGCCTAATGGGAAGCAACCAATGAATATTGGTGATATTAGGAGTTTTCTTAGATTGGCAGGTTATTATTGACTATTCATACAAAATTTTTTGAGGATTGCCTTACTATTGACCAAACTCCTTAGTAAAGGAATTAAATTTGAATGGAATGACAAATATGAAGAGAGTTGAAAGATTCTAAAAGAAATGCTCACAACTGCACATGATTTAACCTTACCATTTGGTCACGGAGGTTTTGTAGTATATATTGATGCCTCAAGGACATGGTTGAATTGTGTATTAATAAAAAATGGAAGGGTTATTGCTTACTCATCAAGGCAACTAAAGATTCATGAAAAGAATTATCTTATCCATGATATGGAACTTGCAGAAGTGGTGTTCGCATTAAATAACTAGCGACACTACTTGTACAGAGAACAATTCAAGGTAATAATTGACCACAAGAGATTGAAATATTTGTTTGTCAAAAGAGAGTTGAATATGAGACAATGACAATGGTTAGCATTTATTAATTACTACGAATTCACCATCTCCTATCAAAATATGAATATGTTAGTTGATGTTCTTAGCCACATGGTTGAAGGCGTCTTGGTCAACCTCATAGGAAAGGGATGGAGATTAATTGAGGATTTTGTCAATTAGAAACCATTCATGAGTAGGGATTGTTATGAGTCGTGAGTTTATAAATAATGTAGTTGAGGTCCGTAGGAAGGGTGATAGGATTTTACTTATTAAATTAGTATTAGGTACGAATATTATTAATATTATTAGTGTTTATGCACCTCAAGTAGGTTTAGATGATTCCATTAAGCATCAATTTTGGGAAGATTTAGATGGAGTAGTACAAGGGATATCTTATAGAGAAAGGTTTTTCATTGGCGGTGACCTTAATGGGCATGTAGGCATTAGTAGGGATGGATTTGAGAGTATCCATGGAGGCTATGGTATAGGAGAAAGAAACAAAAGTGGAGAAAGGATTTTAGATTTTGGTTTGTCCTATGATATGATCTTAGCAAACACTTGGTTTAGGAAGAGGGAGTCTCATCTAGTAACATTTAAAAGTGGGGTTAAGACGAGTCAGATAGATTTTTTCCTACTTAGAAAGAGAGATAGGGGTTGTTGCATCTATTGTAAGGTTATACCGGGAGAAAGTGTAGCTACACAACATAGAGTCTTAATTTTAGATCTTAGAATTAGACAATACCACAAAAAGGATAGACATATGATAGATCCTAGAATTAAGTGGTGGGCACTGAAAGAAGCTAAACAAGGAATGTTTGTAGAGCGGGTAGTTAAGGAAGTTGATTGGTGTCTCGAGGAGGATTCAGAATCTATGTGGAAGAAGATAGCGGGTGGCATGAGAAAGGTGGCTAAGGAGGTATTGGGTGAGTCTAAAGGCAGTGCACCGCTAGGTAAGGATACATCGTGGTGGAACGAGGATGTCAAATTAGCTTTTAAGGTTAAAAGAGAGTGTTATAGAAATCTAAGTAAAAATCGTGATAATGAGAATTTGGATAAGTATATGATAGCAAAGAAGGAAGCTAAAAAAGTAATTCGGAACGCGAGGGATAAGGTATATAAGGAGGTTTATGACAAGTTGGATACCAAAGAGGGTGAGAAGGATATTTATAGGCTTGCAAAGATGAGAGATAGGAAATCGAGGGATCTAGGTATGGTTAGATGTATCAAAGATGAAACACAAAGGGTTTTAGTCAAAGATGAGGAGATTAAGGAGAGATGGAAAGATTATTTTGATAAGCTATTTAATGAAAGTCATGCTCAGGATCTTTGAGACTTTTCAATTCCTTTTCATGAGATGAATCGTGACTTCATGCGCAAGATTCAAAAGAAAGAAATTGCAGAGGCTTTGAAGAAAACGAAATCAAGAAGGGCAGTTGGCCCAAATGGTGTACCTATCGAGGCTTGAAAATGCTTGGGAGAGAAAGGTTTAGAATGGTTGACATATCTTTTTAACAAGATTTGGTGGACAAATAAGATGCCTAATGAGTGGAGGAAGAGTACTTTGGTGCCTCTATATAAGAATAAGGGTGATATACAAGATTGCACAAACTATCATGGTATAAAACTCATGAGTCATACTATGAAACTTTGGGAGAGGGTGATTGAGTCTAGGTTGAGGAAGATTGTCATGATATCGGAGAATCAATTTGGTTTTATGCCTGGAAGATCAACTATGAAAGTTATACATCTTCTTAGACAACTTATTGAGAGAAATAGAGAGAGGAACAAAGATTTGCATATGGTTTTTATTGATTTGGAAAAGGCTTACGATAGAGTACCTAGGGACGTTCTCTGGTGGACAATGATGAAGAAAGGTGTTTCTCTCAAGTACATTAGTATAATTAAAGATATGTATGAAGGAGTAGTAACCAATGTCCGCACTTGTGGAAGGGTGACAACCAATTTTCCTATAACGGTTGGGTTACATCAAGGATCTGCTTTAAGCCCTTTCCTATTTGCTATAGTGATGGATGAGCTTACGAGATCAATTCAAGAAAATGTAACGTGGTGTATGTTGTTTGCTGATGATATTGTTTTGATTGATGAGTCTAGAGCTGGGGTTAATGCTAAGTTAGAATTATGGAGACAGACATTAGAAGCAAGAGGTTTTAAGGTGAGTAAGAGTAAGACAAAATACATGGAATGTCGATTTAGTAAGCAACGAAGTAGTGATAAGAGTGTAGTGAAGCTTGGTGAGCACGAAATACTGGTGGATGATTCTTTCAAATATTTGGGATCTATCATTCAAAAGTATGGAGAAATTGATGGAGATGTAAATCATAGGATAAAGGTTGGGTGGATAAATGGAAGAGTGCAACTGGAGTGTTGTGCGATCGTAGAATGCCATTGCGGTTGAAGGGAAAGTTTTATAGGATGACTATTAGGCCCGCTTTACTATATAGTACGGAATGTTGGGCTGCCAAGAGACATCATATTCAAAAAATGAGTGTAGCTGAGATGCGTATGCTGAGATGGATGTGTGGAAATACAATAAAAGATAAGATTCGGAATGAGGAGATACGTAAGAAGGTAGGCGTTGCACCCATTGAAAATAAGATGAGAGAGAATCGTTTACGGTGGTTTGGACATATTCGACGAAGGCCTAATGATGCTCCAGTTAGAAGGATGGAGAAATGGGAAAATATATTAGTTAAAAGAGGGCGAGGTAGGCCTAGGAAGACATGGATGGAGGTGATAAGAAAGGATATGAATGCTTTGAACCTCACCGAGGACATGGCATTGGATAGAAATGAATGGAGGAGAAGGATTCATGTGGAAGACCCATAATGATTTTCTTTGTTGGTTCATATCGCTGACCCCAATTGTTTTGGGATGAAGGCGTAGTTGTTGTTGTTTGTTGTTGTAGAAACCATTCATGAGAGGCCATGCTACTATTAAGCTATCTAGTTTGTCAATCCAACCTGAGATCCTCACAATGATTATGACAAGACAAAAAGAGAAACCTCAATCTAAAAAGTTAAAAGTGCGAGCCCAACAAGAAAGTACCTCATTTTGTCTTAAGAAAGATGGAAATATTTGGATAAAAGAAAGACTTTGGGTACCAAATTGCGTGGAAGTGAAGAAATAAATATTTTATGAAGCTCATAAGACCAAGTACACCATTCATCAGGAGAGTATAAAAAAATGTTCAAAGACCAACGGCAGAAGTATTGCTGAAACAACATGAAGCAAAAAATTGTAAAGTATGTATCAAAATGCTTAACCTATCAATAAATTAAAATTGAGCATCAGAAACTCGGTGAAGTAATGGAAATGATATAGATTTTGCTATGAAAGTGGAAAAAAATTATCATGAACTTTGTGATTAGACTACCAAAAACTCGTAGGTAACACAATACAATTTGGGTCATAGTTGACAAACTTACCAAGTTTGCTTATTTTTTGCCTATTCAGTTGGCCGACTTGTACATTAAGAAAATCACATGTTTGCATGAAGTAGCGGTCTCGATTATATCAGATCAAAATTGATGTTTTACATCACAATTTTAGGAGCAATTACAACAAGCTTTGAGAACTAAGTTAAAATTTAGTATTGCCTTTCATCCCCAGACAGATGGTCAGTCAGAAAAGACCATACATATATTAAAGGATATGTTAGGAGCATGTATGCTAGAATGGAAAGGTGATTGGAACACACGTTATACATGCTAAATTTGCATATAATAACAGTTATAATGCTAGCATTGGGATGACCCTGTATGAAGCTCTATACGAAAGGCTTTGTCGATCCCCAATATATTAGGATGAGGTTGGCGAGTGAGCAGTTAAGTCGACAGTGGTTTTGCAGCACTACACTCAACAAGTACAAATGATTCATGAAAGTCTGTGCATTGCTCAAAGTTGACAAAAGAGCTATGCAAATCAGTGATGCAAAGAGCTCACTTTTGTTGTTAGGGATATGATTTTTGTTAAAATATCTCCTACTAAGAGTGTTTTTTATTCGAAAAGAAAGAAAAATTAAATCCCAGATATGCCAAACTGTTTGAAATCCTGAAATGGATTAGCGAGGCAGTTTATCGTGTAGAGCTACTGCCTCAATACTAGCACATATATAACATCTTCTATGTCTCAATATTGAGGAGATACATTTATGACCCATCACACATCATTCAGTATGAAGACATGGACATTCGAGAAGATTTGACTATAGAAGAAAGACCAGTTAAAATCAAGGATCGAAAAGATCAGGTATTGAGGATAAAACCAAACCTTTTATTAAAGTTTGGTGGCAACATCATAGAATCGTGTAATGCACTTGGGAACCTGAATCTGAAATGAAGAAAAAATACTCCAACTTATTCAAATAATTCTTGATATGTAATTTTGAGGAGGAAATTTTTTTTAGAGGGGTAGGATGTAATATCAAAAAAATTTAAGTGAAATATGATGAAATTTTTAGGTTTATTTTATAATTTTGAAACACATGGTTGCATTCGTATAAAAATTTTGAGAATGGTTTTTATTTCGTCAAAAACAGAGTTGAAATGAATTTATAGCATGCCCAACAAGTTTCAAAGGCAAAATAGTCATTTTTGGAAAGATACGAGGATGTTTATGACCCAAGGTTCATAGTCATCCAAAACTATGTTGACCGACTCAGGCACATGCATGTCATTAACTTTTGACTTAATGGCACATGGACAAATTTTCTTTTTAGAGACTTATGTAGAAATTCTATAATTATAAGAGGGTATCTTGGACCTACTTACTTTAACTAGATGAGAACCTAGTTAGTGAAACTAGGACCCCAACCAAATTGAAATCCAGTTGGACCTGGATTGAATCCAGCCATGATCCAAACCAGATCTAAAATACAAACCCCATACATGTGATGCATTCTCTCTCCACATTTTTTTTTACCACTTGTCACTCACTTCTCTTCACACCTCACACCCTACCTATAAATACCCATGTACGAGCCCTTCTTTTCCCTTCCATCTCTCTCTCTCTCTCTCTCATTTAGGTTCCACGGTGGCCACCTCACTACCAACCACTCCCCTTACACCACCATCACTCTCGTGAACACCACCACCTTGTTACATACACCCTCACCATTAACACCACCTCCTTTCTCCACCATCGGTTGTGCCCACTACCACCTTCAGCCACTGTATCTGTCGGATATTTAGAGCAACCACCACCTCCCCCAACTGTGCACTATTCACCAACGTTATATGGCCTTTTGAGGTAGGTATTCTTACATGATTTGCTTGGTATTATGTGAGATTAATATATATATATATATATATATATATATATATATATATATATGTGTGTGTGTGTGTGTGTGTGTTTGTCCGTAATGCATACATTTATCATGAAAAAATATTTCGGTGAAATTTAGTTAATACCTTCGTTTTGAAGGAGAAAACCAAAGTTGTGAAGCACAGAAGTACCCCTGGCTACTTCACAGGAGCACTATTCTTGCCCCAGGGTTGACCTTTGTTTTTGAAGGGTCGACACTCGGGTGGTTGTGCTTTCCTTGACCAGTAAGGGTTTTTTTACTACTTTTGACCCTTAACATACGAGAGTCTACCCTTATGTATTTGTGAGAACTCTTTTGAAGAAGAGTTGACCCTTCTAAAGAAGAGTTGACCCCTGTATGTTTGTGAGAACTCTTTTAAAAAAAGTTGACCTTTATATGTTGTGAGTCAACTCTTTTGAACAAGAGTCAACACCAAGATTGTGAGGCTCAACTCATGAGTTGAGAGAGTCGACTCCTTAGTTGCAACGACATATGTTTTGACCCTAGTTTCGGGTTTACGATGGTTTGAGCCAAGTAAAGGCAGTTTAACATTTGATGTGGAAATGATTAATTGTGATGAATCCAGTTCTTATTGTATTTCTCGAAGTACCTTGTTAGTTTCCAAATACTAGTATATTAACTGTTAAAAAACTAGAATACATATGTATAATGAAATGAGATGTTACCTTTGACAATATGCATAAACTATTGTGGCTCATGTGGGAGCTTGAGGTTCAGAAAAATCAACTGATAATTGGGGTATAGCATGCACTTATTTTTGTATTGTAAGGCATGTGTATATGAGTGTTAGCTCTGTAACGAGCTTAAGGGTATGAAGGACCCTATGAGTATAAAAAATATATATTATAAATGATAAACATGCATACCTAAATAAATGTTATTTTGTTGTCACTAGCGAGATGCTCGAATGGTTCATGGTACAAGAGCAATCAGATGGGCTATGAGATAGACAACTCTCATCAACCATTACGACCATTTGCTACCTTAGAGAGGGTAGGCGGTACAAGCCTTGAGTGACACATGATACATTCATCTATCTTCTTGATATTTTATGGGAGCAAGGCATTTCAATTAGTCTCCAGTCACTCACAAGTTAGGAGACTGAGGCTATCAATGTGTCTGAGGTAATAGGTCCCTAACTACTATAGCTAGTACATGATGCATCATAATTCTTGTTCTTCTATTGCCAAGCGAAAGTTATCTCTCGGCTACTAGCCGCTTGCTTAGGCTCTCGAGCAATTAGACCTTCGGGCAATAAAATACAATAGCATAATAAACACCTAAAGTGTTCTATTATGTTACAATGTTTATGCATCCCCGACATACCCGAGGGAGCTTTCAATTCAAGAGAAACAAAGACCTTGCTAATCATATAATTTTGTATTGAAAATAGGGCTGAACATATTAGACAAACAAGTATACATGTCTTTTCATTCCATACCTACCAGGTTGATAATTTTCATGAATATGTGAAATATGATATATGTGTTAATGTTACACAGTTCCTTGTATTTTTGGTGTATATACCTGTCAGGCTTTCACGAGTCTAACCCTTTAAAGAAAATACATGTGAGGATTGACTTGTTGAGTTGTGCGAGTCGGGATGCGAGACAGGGATGATAGACCAAGACTTCTAAGCTCTATTTTTAACATTTTGATAAGATTGTTTTATCTAAACCTTGAATCACATTTATTTTGAAATGATATATGTTTTTGCTTAAATTTGCCTTCTTTTATTTATGAGCATGTAAATTACTCTAATTTATTTGGCAAATGGAAAAGGGTGAAATTCAGAATAGAATACTCGTTGTAAGATCTGGTTCCAAGCCCTATGCGGGAAGTTGGATTCAGACCTATGTGGTTCACACCACACCTGTAACTCGTCTGTGGTTTGCTTAGGCCAATCAAATTATTTTCGTTGTGCTCTTGACCTCATTTTAGACCGACATAGAAAATTTAAAAAAAAAATCAAGTTAGAAATTTTGGAGCGTTACAATTTTTGCGTATTATTTTTGCGGACTTCTTCATTCTCACAAATATACAGTTTTACATGCTCAAATCAAATTAACAGCATTTACACAATTCACTTGCTTACAATTAAAATCTATAATTGATATATATATATATATATATATATATATATATATCACATGTTATATTTAAATGCACAACACTTAAACAATTTAATGATTTATAATTACATTGATTTACAATGAATCTCAGTTACACTTAATTTACAAATCAATCAAAGAGAAAAGTCAATGTCATAGATGCTTCAAGCACGTTCATAGCTCCTCGATAACCTTATTTGTGTTATCGATAAGGTCAGCTGCATAACATCCTCTAGCATGTGGATTTCGTCTAGTGCAAGAGCCAACTATATTTCTGCTCTATTTGTAGTCTTTCTATACTTTGCCTCAACTTCCGCCTTGACCCTATTTGCGAAGGGATTGCCTGCAACTTGTTAGGATACAATAGCTACATCCTCGTCATCAGTGGCACATACCATGAATGCCAAACTGATGTCTATGTCATTGTCACGACAGCTTTCAAGTTTTGAGAGGAATATCGTGGGATAATCCTTTGTCCATTTTTTTATTTGCAACGAGACAGATTTGCTAATTGCACGAGGGCAACAAGTTACTGAACAAACTCAAATTGTTGGATGACTCTAATGGCCATTTGGCACTCGAGTTCATTCATGTTCTGCAACCAAATGTTTATCCTCGTGATGTCCTTCACCCTCACAACCACATTGACATTCTCCTCCTTCGCGTCTTCATACATACACCACTTTACCTACATAATGAATTTTCATTCATGGTTAGTCTTATATCGCATTATTTAAAAAAACATAAGAAATATCATCAATAATATTTGCATATGCCTTGGTTAGCCTGTACAACGATGCAACACATTGGTCATGGCCCATGTGAGGGTCCACCACTCTTTGATCAGTCACCTCTTTGTTGTGTGACCGACTCCATATTACAATATGTGAAAATTCATAGCGACAATCATACATCTAAGGTCTTGCATTGGATATGTTCTCAATAGAGACAATCATGCATCTAAGGCGTTGCATTGGATATATTCTCTCGTATCCAAACCTGCAAGGATTAATACACAATATAGTATATCAACCATGTTAAATAATGTTTGAATATAAATCAAAAGTTTAGGTACAATGAAGAAATGAATACCCCCAACAACACAAACATCCCGACCATATATTTTTTCACTCTTCACACTGCTCAAACTTGCATACAGGTGTGCAAGTAAGGTTGATCTCCATGTATATTGATTGACATGATCCAGGTCTTGCAATAGTTTAATATATGATGCATGGATCAACTTCACACCAATATTGATGAATAAGCATCTGTCAAATAAGTAGAGAAAGAATGTTTTCACCTCCTTCTCCACCCTACTATCGCCATTCCTTCCAACACAAGGTAGATTTTCCTTAATCCTTCTCCCCCTGCTAGAGTCATAGTGGTTTCTTATCCATGATAATTGAAGTATTTTTCCTTTGAACGCATCAACTTTTGCTTCCAAATAAAGATCACATGGGTGCTTGAAATCTCCTCATTGATGTTCACTCACTAGCACCCCATGACACTTAAACCTGGTGATTTGTGTCACATCCTCCATCATGATGGTTATCTCAATATCTTTGAACTAGAATGTGTTGGTTTTTTGAATTCTAGAATTGCACAATGCCCTCTAAGAGATTATGAATGATGTTCCATAGTGTGATCTCCAAGAATTTCTAAAAATGCATTTGATCCAACCAGTCATTTGCATCCTTCGTTAGTGTTATGAACCATTGGTGTGCTTAAAATGAGTAGAACCGATGTATGTGGGATGTTGGGTCTTCTGAATCTTTTGGTTGTGGATGATGTAATCATAATTAATTTTGCTAAAAATTAGCCAAATTAATCATTGAATTATACATAAATATAAATATAATAATTTAATAATCTAGTTATCCTAAAAACATGTTTCACACATACATGACAAGCTAATCAATCAATTGCAATATTCAAACTAGTTGAAATGATTAGTGGTAACTTTAGCAACATACTTTTTAACATTCAAATTATTTAAATAGCCAGTTAACATAAAAGGTTTAATGTAAAATTAGGACTACCAAATAACTTGAGCCAATTTCTCTAGAACTTAACATAATGCTTATGAACAAAACCAAATTGTTCATGCTTTTTTTAAATGTAAAGGAATGTTAATAGACACTAACATTGATTCAATGAGAAAATAATAGTTCATGCTTTACACACATAAGCAGACACATATATATAGCATTTTATACATTGAACTGCAAGAATCAAATTAGTTATCCTAAAAAATGTTTCACACACACACACACACACACACACACAAACACACACACACACACACACACACACACACACATATATATACATATATATATATGATAATTTAATAAATAATTGAATGAAAATTTGACAATGAACAAAGTACCTATACACAAGCACCGGACCTTGTTCTCCGTTATGACCTCTTCCTCAGAGTTTGCACTTTCTCCTCCGAGTGATCATTTTCGGACTCCTGAGGATGATCCCCCTTACGATCGTCCAGTGCACTCTCCATCACAACCTAAATATCGCCCTGAACATTCAATCTAGCCACAAGACTCTCACTCGCATTCACTTCTCGATGGTTCACATTAACCTCAGCCTTAGGGTTCATATTCTCTCCTTGGTAAGGTACCTCCTCTACCCTTGTACATGTTCCTTCTCCTCTATTATCTACACTCTCCATCTTGATCTCGCAACTGCCACTACAAGTAACAGCATCTTCAATTTCATTTATCCAAGCATTGAGGTTAGCAACAATATCAGAGTGAGTCAATGGGTCACTCTTCTTTACCACCGAGTCTCCCCCTCCTTAGATGCTTCTAAGATGGGAGACAAGATTGTAGCCACAAACCCTTTAACCTTTTTTACACATTCTTCCTTAGATATGGGTCACTTTAAAAATTTTAATTGTTGTTTGGCTAACATTGAAAGTGTTTGTTGTTGATTGTTTAAGCGCAAATTTTTTGGTATATAGATGGTGCATTTTTTATGGTAAATGTTGGACACCCAGATTCTTGGCAGTGGATGTGGTTCCCTCTCTATCCATGTGTCAAGCTTACTGTGAGCTTTATAGTACATAGGAAGACCCAATTCATAATTTTTCTTCTTTGGCTTTTTTGTTATGCTCCAACACTAAAAGATGATGTGGACCCGTCTAACACAATCTTTTCAGTGGTCATATTATATTAAATAAATTCAAAATTTCAGAAAATATATGTAAACAGGTGGGCCACATAGACACAAGACATAGTCTATTGAAAAAGCATTATAAAAAACAAACAGAATGGCCTATTGACAATGCAAAAACCCAAATCGTTAAGAAAACAACAACAAAAATCAAAAAGTATCCCCAACCTACCATGTTTATCATACAAGATATGCAACGTATAAACAACCAAACTGGAGAATAGAGTCATATGAATCGTTGAAACAAATGAAATAGCCTATTGAACATGCAAAGATAACTTGAAAACCATGCAATTTTTCTACAAAATATCTAACTCATGCCAATTGTGAAAAAAAAAATTGATTTAAGCCATTGTTTCATAAAATATAATTGGTTCAGTCATTAAAGATGTGCTTACCAAAAAAATCACCGTCGATGATTCTAGAATATTCGAGGATGATGTGTCATCAATGAATTGCTGAAAATAGTTGCGGAAAATATTGTTGCCATAAAGCAAGTTGGGGATCACTGGTTGGGTACCACAAAGAACTCTAGTTTATGCAAAAAAAGCCCTGGGGTGCAGACAATCGGTTTTTATACTCAATCATTTAGGAGTGCTACTTTTATGAGGTATATGCATTGATTGCTAGATATATGTGACTTTACTCCGGCATTTATAAAGTTACAAGGTTTTGTTTAACAGAAAGTTTGCAAATATTTGTATACAAACTACATGAGACATAAGCAGATTAAGTAGGATATTTGTGAGGTTACGAGGTTCAGTTTAATAGGAAGTTCACACATATTTTATGTGAATTTTATATTATATATGCAAACTTAGGCATTTGTGAAGTTTCAAAGCTTGAGTTTAACAGAATGTTTACAAATATGATTACGTGAACTTCGTGTTATTTGCAAAAAAATGTGTGAACCTCCTTTCAAGTGAGAGTTTGTGATACCTGATGAGCGAAAAGATATATTGTGCAAACTTCATGAGTTTTGCACATGCAAAGGATAAAAATGTCCTAACAAAGTTGGTTATTTGTGATTTTGGACATGGGGCAGATTTCAAAAATTATGAAGTATTTAGGGAAATGCATCATTTTTGTCGTATGGTACGATCATTTTTTGTTTAGTAAATCCCACCTACTCAAGATGTTGTTTGGAAGCTTGGATACAGGAGATGAGACTGGTGTTGGAAGCTTAGATACAGTCATTTTCCATGTCGCCATTTAAACTATACCTTAAGAAGGATGTAGTTGACAACTCCACTCTCATCACCCATTTTCATCTCGCTCCCTTAATGCTTCTCATTGCCCCTCCCATCTTCGTCTCCCAAATAGTAGGGAGCATTTGGATCACAAGTTGAAACTTTTAGTTTTTTTTTAGCTTGGTTTTCTAAAAGCCTGGTTTCTTTAAATTCCAAAAATATGTTTTTGCTATTTAGATAACAACCTATTAACATAATTTTATGATCCTTTTGTGGCTTTTGTACCAAAATAACTTTATAACATTTACTTTTTGTAGTTGGCTCTTTAGACCACTCTTGATCCTCTTCTGGACAAGGAGTAAGTCTGCAAAAAGATCAAACATCAATCCAGTCAATTATATTGGCCTTGAAATGATAAAATGGGTTGAGTCAAACCCAATTCCCATTAGCTCTAAACCAATTTATTTATCTAATTTCGATTTCAATATGATTAACCTGACATTATTTTTATTCTGAATATAACTTCGGTTCATATGTGGATTATGGAAAATGATCATATTGTATGAATAATTTGACCTGATTCTCTAAAAGCCCGATAATTTCTAATATTCTTCTGATGTCCAAAATCATAAATATTTGACATCATTAGAATGTTTTTACCCTTCACAACTGTGAATTTAGGCCTTATTGCGATAAAATTATACCACCCGCCAGCTAGGTCCAACTCTTACTTAAATTCAGAAATGTATGTTTTTTTATGCGGACCTCATGAACTCACATAAATTTATTTGTGAATTTTCAGTAAATACGAAACCACCAAAATCGCAAATATCCTATTATTTCGCATATACGTCAATATTTTGCATAAATATATTTGCAAAACAGCTCTCACAAATATCTTGCTTTTTTGCTTATACTTTCCGAAATCGCTTAAATTTATATGTGAAACCACTTACTACAAAATTTGCAAATATATTACTTATTCGCATATACTGCACAATTTTGCATAAAGTTATTTGTGAATCTCCTTAGATCACAAATATCATACTTAAATATTTGCAAAAGTATAACAAATATGCGATATTTCTTCTTCTTCTTTTGCAGATTTCTCGAATCATATATAAACCCCTTGTGGTCCCCAACCTACTTATTTTCACACAATGTAGAGCTTTTTTTGTCTTTTGTCCCCAACCTACTTTCCTTTCAATAACTATTTTTGACAACTATTTTTGACTCATTTGCATGTATCATACTTTTTCGCATATACGTTCTGAAATCTCATGAAGTATATTTGCAAAAACCCTACTAATCGGCAAAAATCTGATAATTTTGCAAAATTGTTTCTTCGTGTATAGACAAGTCAATATGATTAGCATAGAACTAAATACAGTTGATTTACAAGAAATCAAATAACTTGAAGTTTAATAATTACAAAGTTACATTAAATACATGGGCTTTATTATAAAGTTACAGTCAAAATTTAACTTGATCCATCCAATTACATATGTAAGTTTAACTTGATCTATCACAATGGTGCATAATTGTCCACAACTTAGCTAGATAGATAGACTCTTCTGACACATCTCTAACCAATGGCTCCGCCTTTTCATTGTCTTTCTTACCCTTGGGAGTTCATTCTTTCATGTGCTTGTAGAACTTGATCATATGATTCTTTATATTTGTGACATCTTGTTGAAAATAACTCTTTATTAGTAATAACTAACTGCAGCCAACATCTCAAACTAGTGAACAACTAACACATAAATGCATACCTGCATGAAGTTCAATCTCCAAGTTTTTGCCTAAGTATAACATATATTGTATGACAAATATACCATAATCATACCTATAAATGAGAAAATACTAAGTGGAAAATATGCACATGCACGAAATGAGTTAACAAACAAATGCAAAGTAATTACTCGTTCTCTTGTTGAGGAATACTCTATATGGTTTGCATTGTCCAATCTTTGTAACAGTCAAACATAAATTTCACAAAAAAATAAACCTATAACACATATGCACGAAAAGAAGCTAACAAACATACACAAAAAAATGAGATAACAAACATAAACAAAAAAAAGTACATTATTGAGTAAGTTATGTTATCATACTATTTGTTTGAGGTTTTTATCTACTAAATATATGTTTAGCATGGAATTATATAGCCTGAAGTCCTTTTTCATTCATGTTAATTTCTCAAAGAACCCAGTGCTCACTGCCCCAGCTGAAAGGAATTAAGAGTTGCAACATAAATCTAGTGTAACATGGTTGTGCACATAAAAATTTATTTGTAAGTATGCAAAGTGTAAAAACATACCTTGTCAGCATCAAGGAAATGATACAAGTCATTGCTCTCTAAACAGTTAGTTGCTCCACCTCATTGTCCTTTAGTTGTTATCATTTGTTGTGAACATACAAGGTTTGCCAGATAATTTTTATTAATCGGTAGTAAAACAATATAAACATCATTTTTTAGACTCAGAAATATGAAGTAAGGTAAAGAGTCTTTGGCAAGTTATCTCTTTCCCTACCCTCGTTGTGAACCAGTTGGAGTCTTTCTATAAATCTTGCTAGATGCCACATAGTAAATCCAGTGTAAAAACAAAAAATATGCAAAACTAATACTTATGTCACTTGACAAAAAGTTTCTTTGCCAAACTCATACTCTTTCGGCTTTAGGGTATTCTCTTCTATAGTTTTTCCTTTCTCATTAACTTGTTCTTAACAAAATAAATTGCATACGATTAATATCAAATATACACACATGATTCGAGATATTGTTTATACTTGATGTACGATTGGTTGTTTATTGTTGTTCGAATCTCAGAGTTGTTTGAATTCCTTCGTAGTGCGAGAACGTGTATGGCTATACATCTGAAACTACATAGATATATACACAAAGAAGTAATTAATTAAAAAACACTGGATATACACACAAAGAAGTAATTAATTAAACATTGAATATACACACAAAGAAGCAATTAATTAAACACTACATACACATACATATTGCTATTCATGCTTCTGCTTGTTGTGGTAAACTTCACCACATACACTGCACTTGTATGGCATAACATCATTATGTTTTGTTCTTCGTCTATTAACCTTAGGTCACCCTACTTTGCGAACCATTTCTGGTAAATAGACAACTATAAAAGTAGAGGGATGTGTGGGATATTAAATATATACACAAAGAAGCAATTAATTAAACAACACTACATACATATACATATTGTTACTCGTGCTTCTATCTGTTGTGGTCAACCTCACCACATACACTGTACTTGTATGGAATAACATCTTTGTGTTATGTCCTTCATCAATTAACCTTAGGTCACCCTGATTTGCGAACTACTTTTGGTAGATAGATAACTATAAGAGTAGGTGGAGGGATATATGGGACATTATCCACTATTGAGACAAATAGATATTGATTATATACAACTTGATATGATTCAACTGTGAAGAACTTGTCGTTGTAATCCTCTAGTAGGTTACCCTCATACAAAATGCATGTGATCGCATGTTTGCAAGGAATCCCGTTAACCTGCCACTCTTCACAATAGCACAAGTGCCTCTGAAGATCAACACTATAACTGTGAGATCTGTCGCAAGCTTTGTACCGTTGTCAAGGACAATGCACAAATTGCACACATATTTGTTGTATTTTTTTTTCAGTTTCTCTATCTTTTTTTTTTACCTTTGGCACCACAACGCCTATTATATGCTACCCCGCAATCTTTCTTTTCTCAAAAAGTTTCATCAGCATGAGATGAAACCTTTCAATAAGTGAAATCAGGGGCTTGTCATGTATGACAGGAATCCATGAATTGAAGTTATCCTTTATATTAGATGTTAAGCAATCATATCTTTTCGCTGGAAAGTGACAGCCCAATGTTTCAGATGCATGTCAATGGCAACATAATTGTATGTGTTGATACTTTATTCCTTAATTTTGTCAAGAAAGTAATTGCATTGTTCTTTCGTGATTGCTCGGTCTACACTCCACCAAAGTGCACTGAGTAGTGAACCAAATTTCTTCGAAAAGTTTTCTGTCAAATACTTTATGCAAAATCCAACATGACATGTAGGCCATGTATGGTGGACATCATACTTTAAACCTGGATGCCTATCAGAGATGATTGTCAATACTCTTCTCTCTCTAAATTCAATGTGTATGATTTCATGTTTTAGACGCTTTAAAAACCATGTTCATGAATCATTGGACTCCATATCTACAACTATAAATGCTACTGAAAACATCTCACCATAAAGATCAAAAGTATGGGTTGTCAACAATATACCCGTGTATCTTCTTTTTAGGAATGTGTCATCTACCATAAAAACTCGAGGGCATCCTTTCAAAAACTCATCAATGCTTAGCCAAAATGATAAGAACATATGCTGAAATTGATATTTCCTATCAGTCTTAATATACCCTAATAATTCTTTGTTAGTCTTCATCAGATGATCCAAATGGGAGAAAAGCATCTTGAAAGACTCTTCAAATGAACCATATAATGCAGCCTTAGTGTCTTAATGTTCAAACCATGCTTGTTTCTAAGTAACCTCCACACCTTCCTCGTGACTGATGTCATTCATGATTTCTTTTGGAGTTATCTTCGGGTTATCTTGCATGCATTTATGAATAACACCTGAAATCCACTTGGAAGATAATTTTTACACTACAAGGTTGCCCAATGATCCACCACATGTATGTACGCTATTATACCTTCACTTGAAATAAATTTGCTCTACGTACCTTTGTGCAATGGATCTTCCAAGGGAAATCAATCATCGTATGAGTGTTCTTCCTCGTGTATACGACAGTGGCTTTGTTATTGAAGCTCTTTAAGAATTGTGCTTTATAGTTATTTATGATCACGTGATATTTCAAAAACTCGTGACAGTATTGGAGATCATTAAACATTTTTTCCAAAGTAATTTCTCAATTGTTTGAGTATATTGATAGTCATTGAAATTGTTTACAATCATTAAGGCTTTCATTACGTAATTGCTCATACAAATCAGATGTCTCTGCTTCAATGACTTTCAATTTCTCTTTATTGTATAAGAACTCATTAAACGAGAACCAAGAGTTCGCATTCTCAAATATCATTGGTGCATCACTTTCACCCTCCCTTATCAACATGGTATACTTATCATCATCGATATCATACGATTGTTCACTATCAACATGATCGCTGCTACCACTAATTGATTGTTTGGTTGCACCAACTAAATCAAAATTCATTATGTCTATCGCTTTATTTGCTTCAATGCATACATCATTCTTACATTTCCAACATTCAAGATTAACCATCAAAATATTGTATACATCATCACACCTACATCTCAATCATAAATTATATTAAAATTATAACTTGTACCTAGCATTATCGTATGTGCAAGAAGACTGCATGTCATTCAAATTATTGTAATAAAGATCACAAACACTTCTTTGCTCACGTGGTTCCATATCTTTTGCAATGATTCATTGATCATGTACAACATCAATATTATTCACTGTTTGAAATAGTTGGATAATCGTTAAAGGACTCAACTCGATAGACGGTGTCTAAGATACATGCACATTTTTCAAAAGATTCGCATCATTTCATTGATCAACTACTCCTTTTTTAACTGCTCCTTCATTAACTTTGCATACTTCTAAGTTAACATCATCACTAAATAACATTGATTTTACGTCAGCATCGTCATCAATATTTATCCATATTTCTTGGTTGTTTGAATTTGGAGAATAACTATACTGAAGGCTCAATAAGTATGTCACAATCTGATTTTATGAGACATAAAAATCGCAAATTTCTTAAAGGCAATATTTTTTAAGACCACTATAGATTTTTAATTAGTGTAATCAGACATACGATAGTATACTTTAGCCCCTTCAGACGCCATCATTGTATGCCTACAACAAACATGATAGTATATTTTAGTCCTTTCAATGCTTGTGCAGAGTGAACCCTAGCTCCATTACACCAACACAAGAACAATAAATATTAACTAAAGGATAAACAAATAATCATAAATCATCTACAACAATATATATTTCTATGGAAAAAAATGTAAACATAGTAAACCCTAAACAATAAATCTGGTGGCTGAAAAAGTCAATGACAATACAAAAAAATATAAAAAAACATTCATAGCAACAACCAAACACAAATACACATAGGGATATTCAATGATCGTGAGTTCGATCTGTTCACGCTCTTGATTGTAGGTTGCCATATTAAACAAAAATACGCAAAGGGATACACATGTATATATTGTACGGAACTCACCTTTCAAACATGTGCATGGGAAAGTCGATCACAAGGATGATACTGCAACCTCCTCGAAATGCAAGAATCGCCACAAGGATTCTATAAAGAAATTCTTTGCAGACACAAACGAGAAGAAGAAACTCTTGAATAAAAAATGAATATATATATATATATATATATATAATTTGACAAAATCATAAATATTTAAAAAGGTTGCATATAATAAAAATTTTGCAAATATTTAAGCAAGTTTGTGATTTTTTTGTTTCCCTTTAAGTGGAGTTTCACACATAAATTTATGTGATTTCAAAAAGTATAAGTGAACAAGTAGGTTATTTGTGAGAGGTGTTCAGCAAATATATTTATGCAAAAGAATAGGATATTTATGATTTTTGTGGTTTAGGTTTACCAAAAATTCACAAATAAATTTATGTGAGCTTATAAGGTATGCATAAAAGAACTTGTCATTCTAGATTTAAGAGTTGGACCTAACCGACAGGCGGTACAATTTTATCGCAATAAAGCCTAAATTCACAGTTGTTAAGGGTAAAAAGCATTGTTGTGAGAGGCAAACGCCTCAGTACCTAAAACGTACGCCTCAGAGGTGAAGCGCACGTTGAAGGTATTGAGGCGATATAGTGAAGTGTTTGAGTCTCGAAGCGCACGCTTCACATGGGTGAAGTGTGCGCCTCGCATCGAGACATGCTTCGCTTCTAAGGCATAAGCATCAGTGTCACCAAGCCCGGCCTCCACGCAGAGCTCAGCAACGAAAAAGAAAAATAACGCAAATTCTCTGCTTAACTCAAAAAGAACGCCAGAAAAGGAAATCTGCCTCACGAGACAGTATAAAATCCCCAAAAATCATACTGATTGAGGACGACGAAGAGCGAGTTCTGATATAGAAGGTGCCCTGCCTACGTAACGAAAAAGAAAAATAATGCAAATTCTCTGTTAAACTCAAAAATAACACCAAAAAAGGAAATTTGTCTCACGAAACACTAAAAATCTCCAAAAATCTTACGACTTTTGCTGAGCTCTGCAATCTCCAACTCTGAGGAAGACGATGAGCGAGTGGAGTTGTGTATCCTCAATCTCAGAATCAATCACCTTCCCCTTCTTCTTCTTCTTCTTCTTCTTCTTCTTCTTGTGTTGCAAGAGAGGCTGAAAGAAGGTCGTGAAGTCCTGACGAAGGCCTTTGATTTCAAGATTTTCCAAGCGAGAGAGCAAGGAAGCGGCATCCATCGTTGATTGGAGACGTGAATTAGGGCAAGAACGATAGATTGAATCGACGATCGGAATGAGAATGAGAGAGAGAGAAAGAAAGAAACTTGTGGGGGAAGAAGGGGGGGGGATTTGTTTGGGGCCGAATTTGACGATGTGTGTTTTAGAAACACACATACAAAGTGATATTTAAAAATGTCGATATAATGCCAAAAGCTAGATATTTAAAAATGTTCGTTCTATCAACATATTGCATTTTTATCGTGATGCTAAAGTGAAAAATGAATGTTCTTATCATTTATGTTTTAATAAAAATTCATTATTTTATTATTTTGTTCATGAAGCTTACGCTTCAATGCCTCGAGGCTTATGCCTCGCTTCATAACAGGCTCAACGCTTCGCCTCATCGCATTTAACAACCTTGGTAAAAAGGTTGTACCAATGTTGAGTAATTGAAATTTTGAACATCAGGGAAATATAAAAAATTATAAAGTTTTTAAGGAATTGGGTCAAATAATTTGTACAGTTCAGTCATTTTTTGCATGAATTATTTACATTCAATAGCATAGAAGGATGCAGTTCAAAACTAATTCAAAGCTATAACGCATTTGTTGGTCTAGCTTATGTTGGACATGAGCTCAGCCCATGAAAAATCGACCCAACCCAACCCAACCAGGCGGGGCAGCCTGTGGCCCATACAGCATCTAACCGGTTGCCCACTCCTACAAAAAGAAGGGTTGCCAGAAGAAGGCCACCAGCAACCGTTTTCCGACCACCAGCTGCCTTCTTTTGACTTGAGTATTGCTGGAAAAGGGACACTGGTGGCCCTTTCTGACCAGAGAGAGAGGGAGCAAATACTAACTATACTTTTATATTCCACTTTGATTTGTTGTTGTTTCTTAGGCGCTTCTCACTTCATGCTTCATGCATCGCTCGTTGTGCCTACTTATTGCTAGTGTAACTGTAGAAATCAAACCATAACCTACTTGCTAGGTGTGATACCTTATTCTTTGAACATCAGAAACTCTGCCTGATCTAGACCGCACAGATTGCATCCTTCAATGTCAATAGGAGAATGACAAAAGGAAATCGACTAGATTTTCCGTAAAGAACGATGCAGCAAAGCCATGGATTAGCAAGAACTATGAGAAACAGAAACAGTGTACATCAACAATATAGACAGAGATTATATAGGATGCTATACCCAACAAATGAAAAAACAGACAGCTTTATTGGATGGTATACTAAAAAATGAACTATAAAGCAGATTAGTTCGACGATGTTCAAGATAACCTCAACCATAACCAACACCAGAATCATGCGCTTCTGCCCTTACAGCATCACAGAACCAGAGGTATAGCACCAGCTCTCAAGAAGCAGCTGCAACATATCTTCACAAAACAAACATCTTTCTTTCTGTATATGCACAAGCAGAATTTCATTTCCAAGTATAACCTTTGTAATATGCTCACAGAATGCTTCACTTCTACAGGAGCCCGAAGTCCTTTCTAAAAATGCACCTTCATGCCTTCAACAAAGTTAATTGACAGATAATGTCTGTGCTAGTTTCTCCCTTGCCCTGCATTTTAACAAATCTATAGGTTATAGTCAACAGATCTATACGGTAAGATTGGTGCAAAAAGTTTAGGGCATGTTTGGATGATGCTATGAGAGTGGTGCTAAAAAACAAATAACATCCTAAAGTTTGGTTGACACCCAAGCAGATTCTGAGAAAAAAAGGACACTTCCAAAATAACAACATTCCACCAAAATGCTGGCCTTAGAAAAACCAACTCCTATCATTTGTTCAAAACAATAAACAGAAATGGCCATTTCATTGGGCGGTGTCTCTCCTCACCCTGGTTCTTCCTCCCTTATTTTTCTTGCAGTTTACTTATCCAGACACCAAGCAGCTGGAAAATGGAGGGTTGCTTTACATATTGCTTGTCCTTTCATCTAGTAGCCATCGAAAATGGCCTAGGAAATCAGACCGACCACTCTGTGCTGTGGTCATAGGATAGCCGGAAAAGGAAGCCTTGTCACCATTTTTTGGTCATATCATGAGCAAGATATGGTTGCACTTTTTCACCCATTTTTTGAAGCAGATGATAGGAAAGCAGCATTGGAGGTGATAGTGATCATGAAGGCAATGATGACTGGTCAATTGATGATAGTATTAATATTGATGACACTAGTGGATGGTTGCCTGATGAACGTGGAGATGGTGATAATGACCATTAGATCACCAAAGTGCTGATGTCACCGATGGTACTGATGATAGTGACTACGACAGAAGGTAAAAATGGTGATTATGATGATTAATGAGAGATTAATAAAAGAAATCATAATAATTATTTAATGCAAAATTATCACACCCTTTTAATCATCTCTGCACCAAAATGATTTGAAGACTTCCAGACTACTTGAGCAAAAACTAGATGATTACCTACAATCTGAACAGGATCTTGTATTGAAGCAATCAGCACATTCATATAACAATGTTATAACAATCTGAAAAAACACGAATCTTAGGAAAATGAATGCTTTCAAACGTCAACAAATAACCCAAGTGTCGTATCTACCTTGACAAGTTTTTCCTCATCTCCTTTGACAAATCATGAAGATTATGTCACATGGGTGCGGGTGCGGGTGCGACACGGGTGCGGTGCAATTTCAAAAATTTTGGACACGGGGACTCGGCTATATATATATATATATATATATATATATATAAGCAATAACATAGCAACAGAAAAAATTTATTAGCAATTTCATTGTCATTTATCAGTACATGAATATATAAAAATATCAAGTTTTTCGGTAGAGAAAATATGACTTGCATATGAAAATATACATCTTACAGAAAGAGGGCACATTCATGTTTCAGTTACCTTTGCTCTGGCTAAATCCTGGTTGTATTGTATTTATATTCCTTTAAATTGATAAATTGAAAGATATTTCAAGAATATAAAATTATGCATATACAACTACTAAGTATTGGTCCTGAACACTGAGAAGCAACTTTCTAGTAGGCAGCTCAAGCATTTACGCTCATTTGAAGAATTTACATAGTATCAAAAGAAGCACAATATATAAAACAAAATCACCCTTAAGATAGATGGAGAGAAAGAAACCAGAAGCATCCAGACGTGTATGTGACTATGTGTGTGTTGGTGTGTTTTGGGGAGAGGTGGGGCAGATAAACATTAAACAAGCACTACATGAACCAGTCAAAGTATGTTTCTGTTTAATAAGTGTATGCCCCATGAAAGCAGGGCCCACTCAAGCATGATATTGGTAGTGCACACCCTTCGCTGGAGGAATCACGCTTCCCCTTAAAGATCACACATCCCCAATCAAATGGATCAGAGTTGCATAGACTGCAGTTGCATAGACTACATTTGCATAGACTGTGCAATGCAGTCACAGCACAGACTTTGCAGTAGCAGTTGCATAGATTGCAAGTCACAGACTGTGCAGTTGCAGTTGCACAGTCTGTGACTGTGACTGTGCAACTGCATTGCAGTCTGGTTATATATATATATATATATATATATATATATATATATATATATATATATATATATATATATATATATATATATATATATATATATATATATATATATATTTTAAAAAAAGTTATATCAAAAATGATTTTTTTTGTTTTTCGTCTTAAAAATGGACATTTTTGGACTCGATCAAAGTTGACCGAGTCCAAAATGTGGACGGACTCGGCCTCGAATCTTTGACCGAGTCCGACTCGGTGTTGACCGAGTCCGACTCGGTGTTGACCGAGTCCGACTCGGTGTTGACCGAGTCCGACTCGGTGTTGACCGAGTCTGGGCTGAGTCCGAAGCCGCACCCGTGTCGGGACGTGTCGACTCAGATGCGGAGCCTCCCTAGCCGAGTCCGTGTGACATAGAAGATTATGCAGTTTCTAGCAGAAAAATAGAACATTTTCTTGCAATAAAATCAGAGAATCCATTGGAAATATCGTATACATATATATAAATAAATTGGAAAGTTTGATCAGATTGCACGTCAAAACAATGGGCAAATCTGACCATATTTGCACATCATAACCTCTGGTAAGATCTGATCAGATTTACACACCAAAACAGTGGACAATGAAATTCCACTAGAGGGAGAGTGAATAGTGAATTATGAAATAGATCGATAATAAAAATTTAAATGTAATAAGGCACAACACATAAAACACAAGATTTATACTGGTTCGGTCAAGTCACTGACCTACATCCAGTCCCCAAGCAAAACACTTAAGTCTTTCACTATAAAATCCGAGTTACCGGATAAATAGTACAACACCCTCTTCCTCAGAGGTCTACTTCTCTCAACAGAGAAGGAAAACACCCTCTTTCCCAGAGGTCTACTTCTCTCAACAGAGAAGGGAAACACCCTCTTTTCCAGAGGTCTACTTCTCTCAACAGAGAAGGAAAACACCCTTTTTCCCAGAGGTCTACTTCTCTCAACAGAGAAGGAATACAGAGAATAACAGAAAGTTACAATACTTCCTATAGAACCTTCAGAATGATATGAATGCACGAATGAAGGATTCTCAGAATGTTTTGTTCTTTTCACTCAGATGATTCTCTTTGTCAAAGAGTTATTCTTGACTTTTTCTCTTTCTTTTCTCTTTCTTTTTCTTGGCTCTTTTTTTCGAATAATGAGTAGAAATTTTTCTCTTTGTAAGCTCACATGTCTTGTCTGAGATATTATTTTCTTAGTGTATATATAGTCTCAAGAAAATAGGTGTTGCCTTTTTTAAATGATTGTCCTTTTGAGATGAGAGATGTCAAGTCATTTCAAAAACAACTTTGTGTAAAAGGATGTGTACTATACTATATTTTTGAAAAGTCTTCTTTCTATAAGTGTAGTATTTGGGGTACACTATTCGTTGTAGTATTTTAAATGTGATATAATTTGTAAAAGGTTTATTCTCATAATAAATGATTTGTAGCACATTGAACGTTGGGTTGTAAGTCATCATAAAGTTTTGTCTTTACTCAATTTAATGATTTATAGTATATTAGTATTTTTCTTACAAATCGTCACTTCTTAACTTAAATGTATGTAAGTTCAATAAATGCTTTGTTGATTACTTTATTTATAAATGGTCATTTCTCAAATGCTTTTTGAGGTGTTTATTTAATGTCTACAGAAAGAATGATGACTTTAAGTAAGTCGACATTCTTGTGTGGAGTTTATTATTAAACAAATAGTTATTTCTTAAATGCTTTTGAGGTGGTATTTAATGTCTACAGAAAGAATGATGACTTTAAGTAAGTCGACATTCTTGAGTTGTATAAAGTAACTAAAGTCTTTTTCAAATATAATAATATTAGTTTTCTTACATTGTCAATTCAAGCTAAGACAATTTTGTATTATGACTTAAATTCATTTTGTCTTTTTCTTTCATACTTGAAATCATTAGTTTTTTTATTTCTTTTCAAGTTGTCTTATTCATAAATGCATGTTAGAAGGTACAATTAATGCTTTTGAAATCATGAGCTATTATATCTTGTCAAAATACCTTTTTCATAAATGTTTGTAAGAAGGTACAATGATTAGTTTCCAAAAAGGTGTTTTTTGAAATATCGTATGCTTTTATGAAACATATCTTTTGTAAATGGATGGCTTGTACGATAAAGCATGTAATATGAGATATGCACTATGCAAGCTTCTGAAGGTTCTGTTATATATAACTCTAAAGAAGAAAAAAAGTCATCTTAAAGTAGCCGATTTCCTTAGATGATCTTTAAGAATGTATGGCCCATCAAGCTTTTTCTTCAGAGAGTATGATTGCACCAAAGGTTGTACTTGAGCAGGTTGTCTCCATTCTTTTTAAGTGAAATAACCTTACATCAAATACTCGTTAAATACATGACAAATCATATTCAGTCATAATATAACATTTTTCATAAAGGCATATCATTATATCATATTAAAGCACATATGACAGTATATCATATTATGTGTCATCAAAACATAGTTTCTCAACAGACAAATCTGATTATATTTTCACATCATAACAATTAGGCAGATCTGATCAGATTTGCACATCGAAACAGTCGGTAGATCCAATCAGATTTGCACATCTAAACATCTGGGCAGATCCGATCAGATTTGTACATCGAAATAGTGGGCAAATCTGATCAGATTTTTATATCATAACAACTGGACAAATCCAATCAGATTTGCACAACGAAACAATGGGTAGATCTGATCAGATTTGCATATCTAAACATCTGGGCAAATCTGATCAGATTTGCATGTGAAAACAGTGGGCAGATCTGATCAGATTTGCACGCTAAAATAGTGGGCAGATCTGATCAGATTGCACACTAGCTATGCAGTGCATAGCTAGACATGAATAGAAAAATTGGTAAACTGATATATTTTATATCAGATTTACAACATGAATCGACAGACATATATGTACTTATTTCAGATTCAGAAGTATGATATGAAATACATACATATACGTATCCGATTAAATGCATAAATCGACTGATATCGATATACATACATATTTATCAAATTCAAAGCATGAATAAACTGGTGTGTGTGTGTATATATATATATATATATATATATATATATATATATATATATATATATATATTTATATCGACTGACTTGCAAATAAGCATATAAATTCAAGTTACAAGCATGATCATCATTCTGATCACATATGCATGCACATATATGAATCAACTCATAAAATCATCGGACAAAAATTTAAATACATATTTTTATATGGTTCATGGTCATGGACTCGATAATTGTAAATAGGCAAGGCAGATTTATGAATCAAGAAATCGATACATAAAAATACATAAGTCTAAATCACTGTTCATGAAATCAGCAACTAAACAAATAGATGATCAGATTTCTTGAAATCGGTAACTAAACAAATATATGAAAACGTCATTTAATGCATGTACAGATACATATTTTTTAATTCGGATTTCCCTTTTCTATCTAAACTTACATATGAACCCGATTTAAACATATTTTTTTCTGTAAGAACCTAGAGAGAAACCCGTACCTTAGTCGAACGTAGTAAAGAATTGGAAAATGATGGATGTTCGAGGAGAAATCTGAATTTCTTCCTGTCCTTCTTTTTCTTTCTTCCTCTCTTTTTTTTCTTTCTTTCTTTTCTTTTCTTTTATATTCCTCCTCTTTTCTCTCTCTCTCTCCTCCTCTCCTCTCTCTAGTAAACGAGTTCTAGAGAGAGAGAGAGAGAGAAGTTAGACCCATATATAATTTTTGTTTGGTCTTCTAGAGAGTGATGTCCCCTCTAGAGTCCTTTATATAGAGGACAGAGTTCTACAAAATGTAGAACTGTATCTCTCTCTAACTACTCTTACTTATCCTCTTATTGTAAAGTCCACTAAAAAAAATGTGTCGAACACGTGCGAGGCATGTGTCGGACACGTGTCATTGTTGGTCCGATTAAGTTGGACCTGGATCCGAGTCCGAGCCAGACCCGGAACCGAGTCCGATTCTAACCCGGCTTCTCGAAAGATCGAGAAGCTCGCGTCTTTAAAAGACGCAGGCCTTTGGGCAAAGGGCAAAATCCCTCGCCCTTTTCACTCTCTTCACCACCTCCCAACGCCTCTCACCCTTCGAGCGAACTCCGACGATCGAAGCCGTTGACCACCCCCCTTCGAGCACCACTACCTTCTCCCTCTTCTCTGCTGCGATCGACGACCGCCCCGACAGCCTCCCATCTCCTTCCTCTTTTGTGTTGTCGTCGCCACCCTCCGATCGCCGCCCTTTTTCCTCTGCATTTTTCGGTGACGCCGGAGACATCACCGTTGTCTTCCTCCTCAGGTAACCCCTCCTCTCTCTTTGTTCTCGTTTTGTCGGCAGGGGGCTCTGCCCTCTGTCGCTCGTTTTGTTGGCAGGGGGCTCTGCCACCTATCGCTCATTTTTGTCTGTAGGGGGCTTCGCCCCCTGTCACTTGTTTTTGTCGACAGGGGGGCTCTGCCCCCTATCGCTCGTTTCGGTCGACAAGGGGTCCTGCCCTTTGTCGCTCATTCTTGTCGGTAGGGGCTCCACCCCCTGTCGCTCATTCTTTTCGGTAGGGGGCACTGCCCCCTGTCGCTTGATCTTGGACAATAGGAGGGGGTGGCTCCGCCCCCCAATCACTCTTTCTTTTCGGCAGGGGGGCTCTGCCCCCTGTCGTTGATCCTTGTCGGTAGGGGGCTTCGCCCCCTGCCGCTCACTCTCGTTGGTGGGGGACTTCGCTCCGTGCCACGGGCTCTCTCTCCGACAGAGGGCTTCACCTCCTTGTTTCCGGCTCCTTCCGGCACGAGGCTCTGCCTCCTGCCTTGGTTTTCATTTGGTCGTCAGGGGGACTTCGCCCCCTGTCGTTGTTTCTTTTTCGGTAGGGGGTTGGACCCCTGCCCTTGTTTCCTTCGACCGACAAGGGGATCCGCCCCCTTGCCGCTTTCTCTTCTCGTCAGGCAGAGAGGGCAAAGCCCCTGCCTGTGTTCTTCTCCTGCCAGCAGGGGGCTCTGCCCCGTGTCGTGGGTTCTATCGTCAGGCAGGGTGGGGCAAAGCCCTCTGCCTGTGTCCCTTTTTCCTTGGCCGGCAGGGGGCTTCTCCCCCCTGTCACTGTTTTCTTATGACCGGCAGAGGACGGGTTCCACTCACCCCCCTGCATGTCTCTATCTTTGGTGGGCACTGTGGGAGGACTGGCACCCACCTTGTCGCCTTATCCTTGCGAGGGAAGGTCTAAGCATTCCTTGTTTCCCTTGCAGCAGGGAAGGGAGGGCCGAGCTACTTCCTGTTTTCTGTCCTAGTGGAAGAAGGATCGGGCCCCGCTTCCCCTTCTTTTTTTCCTGCTTTTAGTTTTGCCAGGAAGACTGGGGTCGACCCCTTCTGCAGGGTTGGGCGGGCGGCTGAGCCTTACCCCTTTTTTTCTATCATTTGGGCAGGCAGAGAGCAGGGTTGTCTGCCTCCGCTTCTTTTCGCGGCCTGCCAACAAGGCCCTATCAAGGGAAGGCTTTGCTGTTCCAGCAGGCAAGGAACGCTGGACTCCTTGCCCTGCTGGCTCTGCTGATTTTTCTGCAAGAAGCTGGGCTCCCTGCCTACCCTTGCATTGGGGTCCAATACCACTTCAGGTCTTACCTAACCCGTCCTCTGTTTTGATCTGGCATACTAATATCTTTGCATTTTAAGGTTGCACGACAGAGCCCTCTTGCGCCCCATAGTTCAAGCACGTTCGTACCTACGCTCGCAAGTGTACGGGAATCCGCAACCGCTCAAGGTAGAAGAAAGTAGCGTAAAAAAGACCATGAATGAACAAAACTAAAATAAAAAAAGATAACTAAAGTAAATCACAATTATATATATATATATACGTATGTCTTTTAACTCAAGGACGCGGTTTCAAGATCCTTGTCCTCCACTTTTTCTGTATTTACCTTTCTGTTGCCGTCACACTTTATGTGCCCAGGCTTTTAATTTCTGTCTTTTCATTTGATGTCTTTTAACTCAAGGATGCGATTTCACGATCCTTGTCATCTTTACTTTCTTGTACTTTCCTTTCTGTTCGCTCCGCTCTTTATGCGCCATGGTTATTTGCTTTTTTGCACTTTACTGTTCTGTTTGCCCGCGCTTTATGCGCCATGGCTATTTGCTTTTTTGCACTTTACTGTTTTGTTTGCCCCGCGCTTTATGCGCCATTGCTATTTGCTTTCTTGTACTTTCCTTTCGGTTTGCCCCACACTTTATGCGTCATTGCTATTTGCTAGTCTGCACTTTACTGTTCTGTTTGCCTCGCGCTTTATGCGCCATGGCTATTTGCTTTTATGCACTTTATTGTTCTGTTTGCTCTGCGCTTTATGCGCCATGGCTATTTGCTTTCTTGTATTTTCTTTTCTGTTTGCCCTGCGCTTTATGCGTCATGGCTTGTTTCTGTTTTAGTTGCCTATATTTACGTGTATGCTCTTAATTATTGTTGTACATATTTCGTTCGTTGGATATTGTTTTTTCAATCGTTATGTTGGCTACTTTTGGACTTTGGAGATTCTGCTTCTTATGATTTCTTACAGGATCAAACCTCGCACGAGGCAAGCGCCTGCATACCATGGTTCGCGCCTTTTCAAGCAGTGTGAGATTGGGTACTAACGCTTTGGTCTCGAGAAAATGAACCTTATTGGGACTATGTTTTCTCTCAAGAATGCCTACTTGATTTGACTTATTGCGGGTGCTTTTAAGTAACCCTTGCCTATCATCGTAATTACATCTTTTGGTAGTGATGTTATATTATGATGTATAGCATGAGAGGTTGTTAAACCTCATGGTGTGCAATATGGCACAATTATCGAAACTCTAAAAAATTGTAACTAAGCGCCTTCATAGGCAAGATGCTCGAGTGGGTCTAATGGACCAGAGCATGTAAAACGAGGCAGTGGTTAAAGCAACTTCTGTCGTACTCATTCAAGATGGTTCATCAAGAGAGAGGATGGATGGTACAACTCCGATGGACAGGCCATTCATGGCTATTACGGGCAACTGACTCAGTTTTCCCAGTCATTGGAGTTAGGGGATAGAGGCTACCATAATTATCCTAGGTGGTAGTCGCCTGACACTTCTGCAGAAGTTGGATGCACTAGGATTACACTTTTAAGCTGCAGTAGGATGACTGCTAGAAAAAATTAGCCACAGTATCTGATTATGCAGAATAGACTCACAAGGAAATCATCTAATAAAAGACAATATTGAACAGCAGAATGAGGGGCCGAGGCTTATAGTTTTTGAGATGAAACTATGAAGGATATCCAATGTGCTTTATAAGAGAAATGCAGCCATACTATAGGCTCAATAATCACAGTCATAACAAGCACATGAAACTTGCTCATGTAGTGTACACTTCCAACTACACATAGCTAAAGACAAGTTCTTTTCAAAGTCATGATCCTATTCAGTCATAAAAAATAAACTAACATTATAGCCATTTCAGTAATTTGAAAAATAAAAAGATATTTGAGAGAAAGTATGGGTTACATACTATGTGTGAGAAAATCCATAACAAAATTAAAGAAGAAATTCTCAAGACAACTGATCAAATTATACAAGCCAATTAATTATTCCCTATTGATGCAAGAAACATTTTTTTTATTCTGAAATACCCAAAAAATCAAATTTCAAGCATTCCAGAACTCGCCCGAGTCAAGCCCGAGTTTTGGCAAACCGAGTTTGCCTTGCCGGGTTGACTCGCTGGAGGGCCGAGCTGAGTCGAGTCAATGAGTTGACTCGATGAGTTTTAAAACACTGGTCTCTACCACCGTTGTGTGCGCCACGACGTTGCTGCCGCCATTCGCTTCACACCATGACCTCCCTAAGGGGCAATATATGGTCATGAAAAGAACCAAATTGCCTTCAATCACGAACCAACATGCCCACCAATATCAAGTGAACACAAAAGTGTTCTCTAAGGAGCACACTCACATATACCCACAAAGGGGTACACATAAAAAGGCTCACAATATAAAAAATAGTATTTTATTATCACAAGTAGGGGTGTCAATGGGTCGGGTTTGGTTTGGACCCAGGTGGAACCAGACTTGGACCAGATTTTTGGGTATGGTATCGGGTCTAGACCCGTGTCCAATCAGGTCTGCTATAAGAGAAACCATACCCGGACCCGATAAGAATTACATGAACTAGACCCAGTAAAGTAATAATTTTTTTATCATTTTTACATTGAAAAATTACGGGTCTTAATCGGAACTCGGGTTGGGTCCGGGTCTGGTATAAATTTTCACAAACTATACCCGGATCCATGTATTAATCGGACCTTCAGGTCTGGACCTGGGTCTCAATCGGGCCTTCTTATTGGTCACCATACCCAGACCCTATAGGGTTTGGTCCAGGTAAACCCGACCCGTTGACACCCCTATTCACAAATATGCAAGAAGCATACTTTACAAAGGGGGGAGACCCCTATTTATATACACAAGAGGGAGAGAAGAGAGGGTGGGGCTTAAACCTAGTTGCACTAGGTCCAATGAAACGAAAGAAAAAAGAAAGAAAGAAAAATAACTATACAATATATATTTATATGTATATACATAAATACATATATGTATATATTCATAAATATATTTTTTATACATTTTAACAGATCCAAGGGTTGTGACAACTTTGACTTGCTCTATGTTATCCATTCTGATGCTATAAACTTGTGAAATGAACAAGCATGCTACAATTTTTCCAAACTTTTTTGGGAAACATCTTGACTTGAATGGGATATCAATTTCATATAGTTTACAGGTTCTTAAATGAAATGAATAGTCTACAAATTAATCATTCAAATGGATTAGATTACATTATTCAAATTTTGTTTTCGCTCATGCCTATATATATATATATATACACTTTTGTTCAGATTTGATTGTATGCAAATCTGATCTGACTTGCTTAGCTTGATATGCACTCAAATTTGATCAGACTTGTTGAGTTCTATATATATCCAATTATGGTCCACGTTTCACCAAACACGTGTTCTATCAATCTTTGTTTTCAAACATGTCTTGTTATATGCCTTTGCAACTGGTATTGATTCAGACTTGGTTGTTTATGCTCATGTATCGAAATGCTATGTTTTGAATTACATGTTCATGCATCTGAATGCATTATTTCGCTTTATGCTAATCGAAATACATGTTGATGCATTTGTAAATAACTATATGTTTAAGCTTTATTTGTCATTCAGCCAGCATGTTGTATATGTTATGCATATAGTTTCGGGTGGTCTGGCCGACTCATATACATGATTATGATTATGTACATGGATCAGCCAACATGTTGCAAATGTGTGTTTTTTAGCATTGGGTGATTCATGTACATGAATTTGATCATGTACACGGATCAACCCCATTGGTTGGATTTGTGAAAAAAAAAATTGCATAGTTGATTTAATACATGAAATGGGTCATGTATAGGTTGATGTATGCATTTTTTTTAAAGTGATACATAAACATGAGTTTGAATTGATCATGTTTGCGGTTGTACATATCATACGCATGAATCTGAAATTTAATTGATGTTATTAGGTTGGATGTAATCAGATCTAATTACAGGTTAATTTGTTGGTTGTTACCAGATCTAATTTCACATTATTTTGTTGGTTGTTATAAAGTCTGAATTACATGTGATTTTGCTTGTCGTTAACAAAATTGTTCGAATGTTATTTTATTGTCTGTTATCAAACTCGTCTACATGTTATTTTTAATGTCTGGATCAGACTCGCATATAGGTTGTTTTGATTATGATGAGACGTGTATGCACATGTTATGTTTGGTGTTGTTATCTGACCTGTAATATGTTAATTTATGTTGTTTTTAGATCCGCAATCATGTTATGTTGATGGGATCAAATCTACCATATTGTGATGTGTGAACAGTCCGATCATACTTGCCTACGCATTGCATGTGTGCAATCTGATCAGACTTGCTTATACATTGCTTTGATATTGATCAAACTTGTTTTCACATTATTTTGATGCCGATCAGATTAACAATGTGATTATTTTGATAACAGCTATCGAATTTTATTGTATGTTAAATTGATAGTTGTCAAATCTTATTTTATGTTATCTCGTTAATTGTTATCATATCTGATTATAAGCTATATGTATGACTCTTATCAACTTCTGATTTGGTTATTTTGATAATTGTCTCTTGATGTGGCTATATATATTTTTGGTAGACTTGTCAAGTCTGATTTTATGCTATTTTGATAGTTATTATAAAATCGGATTGCATGTTATTTCATTGATTGTTATCAATGTAACGACCCCAATCCAGACCCTTTTAAAAATGCGGAAATTTTTTTTTTTTTCTAAAGAGTTGCAGAAACCTTCCCAGAGATCTGGGGTCCTCACAGTTCCACTTTCCATTGGATAGCCCATCCACCACAAACGAAGTTGCAATTATCATCCATATCAACCAACTAAAACTCTTTTATTAATGAGTAATAAAATTTCAAAGACAAGATTTTCTTCAACTGAAAGTAAAGTAACAATTGCAGAATTTAAAAGAACTGAAAGACAAAAGAAAGAGCCACAATATCCTCTACTGAAGCTGACAAGTCCAAGTATAACTCATCCATCCCCAGATGCATGTCCAACTTCACTGTTCACCATTTCCTGTGAAAAACCAACAAAGTAGGGTGTCAGAACCGAAATTCTGAGCACAGCTACTTCTAAAGAAACCAGATGAGAGAAAGAACATGGATAAGATTTCATGCAGTGATTTGAGTGAGTGCAGATATAAAATTTTCAACATCTAAGTTTCCATAACTACCAATGATTTCATTTACTCACCAATCAATAACAGTAAACAGTGTCATATATCAACAACTAAATAACCAACCTTTCAACATGATTTCACGAAGTAAAGCGTATGCTACCACCAAATGATGTCATGATATCAAGAATGATTCAAACATGCATGATCTAATGCATAACAGAAAAATGCATGATTATGTGCAATGTATGATTTCTTCTGTTATCTTTCATTTAAGTTCCATCTTTCCATATGCATGCCCTATTAGATGCACACATCTTTAAGTTCCTCTTTTTAATTACCGTGGCCCGCGGATACACCAAACGGGTACAAACCCCGAGGTCAAGTAGGTTCCCAGGGTAGCTTAACACACAATTTGTATTTTATTACTGGGTTCCAACTTAGCCCTCGACCGATATCAGGAAACAATACCATCCATCGGAACATTAGACCTCCACATCTAATGTTGGGGACACAAGGGACACCCCACGCCCACAAGTGCCACTTCCTTGGTACCATAAACTCACAGCTGTGACTAACACACCACTCCCGGGTAAAGTGGCGGGTTCTCCCTAAAACCGTGGCCAGGAGAAGAACCTCAATATCGGGTTCAGGGGCAACAACGCACACGGAGTTTTTGTATCCTCACAGTCTCCCCAAGACCGGATATCCAAAATTCTCATACTCCAGATGAGATATCCCAGAATGTAAATTACACTGTTCTTATTCATTATTTTTATTTAAAGTTCATTCTTTAAGTTTGCCACACATATGCAAAAGTAAAGTGAAAACCCCGCATCCTCCCTTGCAGGAACCCATTCGGGACTCCAGCCCGTATAAACCATTAGAACAGTGTAGTAAAGTGTCAAACCATCTTATGTGGTTTAAGTGATATATTTAAAAACATAAGTAAGAGAAAACCAAACCCACGGCTCTCCAGGCCAATGATGGTCTATTTAGGCCATCGATGCATCGTATGCAAAAAAAATCATAACTTGCAATGTATGCAATAATACCAACATAATTACAAATGCACCTTCATTCAAGCTTCCACAGTCATAGGCATGTGTGACCATTTATGTGTAAGTGTTTTCATGCAATCACTTAATATACATGCATTCATCCATAGTTTCATAAGTATATGAGAATAATTATGCATGGAAATTAAACATGTCTCATCAGGTAGATACATGAAATTTTCCATTCGTAGCATGAGTTATCATCCACACACAAGCACATAAACCGGATCTAGAAATTTATATGTCAGGGCTGCACGCCTTTACATCAGGTATGCATCTATATCAAAACAACTTGCCATGCCCTATTAATAGACATCAAATACCTCACATGTTACAACTATAAAGCATGCTAACATGTGCCAAATGCATGTGCACTCATGCAATCCTAACACAATCATACGCATGTCAACCAACCCAACTATATACATATGCTGCAGGAACAGAACTGGAAAAATCTCAGGCATAAGCAATATTTTTATCTATTTCACCTGTATGAAATTAGTATTATGGACAACACCAACCATGACAAACATGGTTAGCTTAATACACGTGTATCAACACGCATTCAAGATGTTTCTCTCACGATTTCAGTGTCAGTACATCCCACGCACACACACAGTTTTATAACAGAAGTTTTATTTTCTTTTTGGCACCGAAGAAACCCACATCTATGCAATTACATGACAAGAATATCATTTTCTGTTCAATGCTGAAACAACCCACACATATGCAGTTTAGCAGGTAAAATATTTTAGATATGGTCAACATTTCATAACCACTTTCAGAACGAGTCTAGGTATTTAGGAAGATATAAAGAATACAAGCATGCTGGCATGTGTAACCAAATATTCAAAACACGACTATATAGATAATAACAAATAAAGTTATCAGCATGTACTTATTAACATTGCATTAACATAGGTATTGTAGTTATTATTTACAAGCAGGGAACATAGCAAACTTTTAGAACATGTCCGAAACAGTAGGTCATACCTGTGTTGCCCACTTAATATTAATATGCATCGATCATTCATATGCAAGTATTTGAAACAAATATATTTCACACCAAATCCAACACTACCATAGGCATAACAAGGGTATAGCTATTTATATTTATACACATGAATTTTGAAACTACTTGATTTGGGGTGGAACACAGCATAGTGCAGACTTTGCAAACACAATACACCCGAAAATCACATTAAATCCTACCAAGTTGGATTACCTATGCATGCCGAGCAGAACTTTCCCCTTTTTTTTTTTCAATCGAGTTACAGGCCAGCTTCCAGCTGACTAGATCAGCTGGGCCTACTATGGCCCGATTCAAAAGGTGCACAGCACCCAGCCGACTTGGGTCGACTGGGCAGGTCACCCCCCCCCCAATGCGCAGCATATTTTTTTTTTCATGCCCAGCCGATCACTCGGCTGGGTCTGCTATCATGGCTGAGGCCTGATCGGCCAATCGAACCGAGTTCGATTGATCCATCAGCCAAAACCCTCAAAACCCAAAATGACCCAACACGTATTTTTCTCATTGGAAAACAATACAAACACAGCTAAAAACAGAGAACACAGGTAGATCCTGTATTACTAAAAAGGGTTCCCATGGACCCTCATCTCAAAGAAATACATGGGATCGAACCCATGTTCGATCCCTCACCTAAATTCGATAGGAGCCCCGTACCTTTTTACGGTGGTTTTCCGGTGGCTGGAGGCTGCTGTCGTGAAGAAGGGAGTGTGGATGCTGCTTGCCGCGGCCTTCAATGGCAGCCGGTAGCCCACGCTGCCTGACGACGGTGGTTTTGCCCTCCGGCGTGCGCACACCGAGCGAGAGAGAGAGAGATATAGGGAACGATGGGGAAGAGAGAGCCCGAGTGAAGAGGGCATAACCCCCTCTTCACCCCCCTTTTATCGACCCCAGGCCCCCTCCTTCCTCGTCGAGATGGGAGGGGGAGGTCGGTTACGCCTTGCGTAACACCCCCCTTTCCCTGTAATATCAAAAAAAAAAAAAAAATTGGTTTGGGCCGGATCCGGATCCGACCCGGACCCGACCCGGGACACCGCCCCTCGCTGTCATTAAAAGACAGCGAGGCAGGCGGGAGGAGGGTTACGAAACCCCCCTCACCGCCACTCGCTCTCTGTCTCTCCGTTTCCCTCTCTCGCTCGTCCACGGTCACCGACGCCGGCGACCCCCGACAGCCGCCGCCACCGACATCGGCGACCCCCCCCCCTTTTCCTTCCGGCGAGCTCCTCTTCGGCGAGTTCCTCCGAAAACCCCCTGGTACGCCATCGCTTCTTCTTTCTCCCTCTTTTCCCTCTCCGTCTCTTCTCTCTCTCTCCCTCATTTCTCTGTGTGGCCACGGGAGGGGTCAAACCCCCTCCCTTTGCCCCCTTTTAGCAGGGGAGGGGCACGACACCCCTCTCTGCTCTCCGTTTCGGTAGGGGAGGGGCCGAGCCCCTCCTCCCTGTTTTTTTTGTTACGGCAGGGGAGGGGCCGAGCCCCTCCTCCTTGCCCCTTTTTATTGTACCAGCAGGGGCCATCGGCCCCTGCCTTTTTATTATGCCAGCAGGGGCCATCGGCCCCTGCCTTTTTATTATGCCAGCAGGGGCCGATGGCCCTTGCCTTTTGTTATGCCAGCAGGGGCCATCGGCCCCTGCCTTTTGTTTGTGCCAGCAGGGGCCCATGGCCCCTGCCTTTTTAGTTTGTCAGCAGGGGCCATCGGCCCCTGCCTTTTTATTATGCCAGCAGGGGCCGATGGCCCTTGCCTTTTGTTATGCCAGCAGGGGCCGATGGCCCCTGCCTTTTTGTTGCCAGCAGGGGCCGATGGCCCCCTGCCCTTTGTGCGCAAGCCGATACCCTTGGCCGACAAGCCCGGGGAATCTTTGGAAGCTATATCGTGATGGGGACAGATCATTACAATTGTTGGTCTCCAACGAGGAATTCCTAGTAGCGTGAGTCATCTGTTCGCATTTGACTACACCCCTCTTTTGGCAGCTAGAGTCTTTTGATCCTGCCCCATCTTCTTTTCGAGTCAATTGGGACGGTTGGCCCCAACCCTATGTATCGGAAAAGTCGAGTCTTTGCCTTGCTTTTGCTTTTGTCAGAGTTTGCTTGTTAATATCGCATATTTGCAGCTACGACGGATCCCACTCACGCTCCGCGACCCGAGCCGTCAATCGTGTACGTCCGCAGACGTCAGCAAGCTCGTAACCCTCCAAGGTAGGGGAAAATTGTACGGAAGACTTGGATATTTGAATTAAGTTCAATTGAACTAAAAGCGACCATTGAATATATATATATATATATATGTATATATTTATACGAGTATCCACTTCACTCAAGGATGCGGTTTCGCAAATCCTTGCCCTTTACCTTGCCGTCGCGCTCTGCGCCTAGCCTCTTGCTTTTGCATACGTGTTGGTATTGCCTGGCTGTTGCAGATGACGTGCAGGTTCTTGCTCTTTGCGGATGCCTTAAGGGCATCCTCGTGGAGGATGCAAGGAGCATTTACCACTCTCCCTCTTGCGACAAGAGTTTAGTCGGGAGCGAGCGAACTTCTTAGCGGGTGTTCTGTTGAGAAACCCGTATCTCGTCTATCGAGGCCGGTATCGAGTCATGCGAGACATGTAGATACCCCGATAGCGGATGTGATTCGAGATAATCACATGCATCATGTTGGCACAAGGTACTGCTGTTTCAAAAGATAGAGTAAAGTTGATAAACTTTACATCTTTGTGAAACACTCCTGTTGAGGCTTCTATTGAGGAGCTATACCCCCTTTATCGTAGAGTACTTATAGTCGTGCACGACACATCTAGTACTGCGATGATCGGATGAGACGGTCGTGCGACCTCGAACAACGCTAAATGCAAACTGTTGTAATCACATAAATGGCCTCACATTCGTTCCCAAAGGGAACCAGCGCCCGTTCCTGAGCCGATCCCGCATACCGCAGTGACGTATGAGAAATTTCTGAAGCTTGACCCCCCGACCTTCGACGGCAAGCCCGACCCAGATATGGCTGATAACTGGGTGAAGGAGGTAGAACGAGTGTACGAGGTCTTGTCAGTACCTGATGACAAGAAGAAGCTTTTCGGGACCTTCAGGCTGAAGGGGAATGCCCGCAGTTGGTGGGACATGGCGCGGGGTGTGCAGTTTTCGGGAATTTCGCCCATTCCTTGGGAAGCTTTCAGGAAGGCTTTCTTGGAGAACTACTTCCCACCTCACGCAAGGGAGAAGAAGAAGGTGGAGTTCTTGGAGCTCTGCCAGGGCAATTCGAGTTTGACGGATTACATCGCCAAATTCCAGAGTTTGGAACCCTACTGCCCTAACCTGTTCGCGGATGATCGCGAGCGAGCAGGAAAGTTTGTTTGGGGGCTGAAGGAGGGACTCATGCATCGGGTCCTAACGAGCATGCCCTCGACCTTCTCTGCGGCAGTTGCTGCCGCTACCGTTCTGAGTGAAGCATGGGAGCGCACTAAGAGTGCTCAGGGCAGGAGGCCACCCGCTACGGGTGGTGAGCCGAAGACACCTTCCGGCGACTCAGGCAAACGACCGTTCCTTCCTGTAAAGAGCGAAGGAGGAAGGAAACGATATCCTCCTTCGAAGCGTCAACGGCCACAGGGCAATCCTCCAGCCAGGCAGCAGGCTGGCAGCGTATGCCCCAGATGCCAGCGATCTCACTTTGGGCAGGCGTGCCCGCTCGACACAGGCGGATGCCTGTATTGTGGCAAGATGGGCCACTACGTCCGTGATTGCCGCAAAAAGGCGGCTGATGATTCCAGGCAGACCAGCGGAGCACCTTTGCTCCCTCGGCCGCCACTGCCGCAACAGCAGTATCAGTTGCCACCACCACAGACGAGCGGTCAAAAGAGGGCGCCGGGACGTGTCTACTCAGCCAAGGCTGAGCAGTTGACCAAGGGCGACCTAGTGCAAGGTACCCTTTTTGTCGCTAACCAAGCGGCCTTTGTGCTTTTTGATTGTGGTGCCACACACTCTTTTATTTCGGTAAATTTTGCCGAGTGTTTGCACATACCTGTAAAACCCTTGCATAATACTCTTGAAGTGTATAACCCGATTGGGAAAAATACCATTTGTGCGGCCTACGTACCAGAGTTGGACGTAGTCTTAGCAGATCGGCATTTACCGGCTTGTGCTATCCTGCTAGTGATGACAGAATTTGACGTCATCCTAGGCATGGATTGGCTGCACAAGTATCATGCCAAGATTTTCTGCCGAGATAGTAGGATTGTTTTATCTCCACCAGGAATGCCCAAGATGGAATTCAAGATCCTGAAACCCGTTCGGGCGAGCAAGTTGATTTCGTCGTTGAAGGCGCAGAGCTACCTGAGGAAGGGATGCACTGCCTTTTTGGTCAGTGTCATCCAGTCCGGGCCGACGCAAGTCCCGATGGGAGACTTGGAGATTGTTCGAGATTTCCCAGACGTCTTCCCGGAGGAACTGCCAGGCCTTCCTCCACCTCGCGAGGTGCAGTTCAGCATCGAGTTGCTGCCGGGTACTGCACCAATTTCTAAGGCTCCATATCGGATGGCGCCAGCCGAGCTCGCAGAGCTCAAGAAGCAGTTGCAGGAGTTGATGGATCAGGGATTCATTCGCCCCAGTGTCTCGCCCTGGGGAGCTCCCGTCTTGTTCGTGAAAAAGAAGGACGGATCATTGCGGTTGTGCATCGATTATCGGATGCTTAACCAGGCGACAATAAAGAATAAGTACCCGTTGCCGCGCATCGAGGATCTGTTCGATCAGTTGCAGAGGGCCAGGATCTTCTCAAAGATCGACCTTAGATCTGGGTACCATCAACTCAGAATTAAGGGAGATGATATCTCCAAGACGGCCTTCCGGACCAGGTATGGGCATTACGAATTTACGGTTATGCCCTTTGGACTCACTAACGCTCCTGCAGCGTTCATGGATCTCATGAATAGGGTGTTCAAACCCTTTTTGGACACCTTCGTGATCGTGTTCATCGACGACATCTTGGTGTATTCAGATAGCTGGGAGCAACATCGTGAGCACTTGAGAGTTATTCTCGAAACCTTGCGAAAGGAGCGGTTGTTCGCTAAGTACTCTAAGTGCGAGTTTTGGCTCGAGGAGATCATGTTTTTGGGACATGTCATCTCCAAGGAAGGTGTGTCCGTGGATCCAGCGAAAGTTGAGGCTGTACTCAGTTGGCAGCAACCGAGGAATGTTCGTGACATTCGGAGTTTTCTTGGATTAGCTGGGTATTACCGAAGATTTATCCAGGACTTTTCTAAGATCTCTCTACCCTTGACGCAGCTCCTGAAGAAAGAAGCTAGGTTCGTGTGGGACGACATGTGTGAGAGCAGTTTTCAGAGGTTAAAGGAACGTCTTACGACTGCTCCCATTTTGGCCTTACCTTCGGGTCAAGGCGGCTTCGTGATTTACACAGACGCTTCCGGGACAGGTTTGGGTTGCGTCTTAATGCAGAACGATAGAGTGATCGCCTATGCATCGCGCCAACTTAAAATACATGAGAAGAATTACCCGACTCATGATTTGGAGTTAGCAGCGGTAGTCTTCGCATTGAAGATATGGCGGCACTATTTGTATGGGGAGCGGTTCGAGGCTTTTACAGATCATAAGAGCCTAAAATTTTTGTTCTCGCAGAAGGAGCTGAATATGAGGCAGCGACGTTGGCTGGAATTCCTCAAGGATTACGACTTTACCTTGTCCTACCACCCAGGAAAAGCGAACGTTGTGGCCGACGCTCTGAGCCGCAAGTCTCCCAGCGTTTCCGTAAATTTGTTGTTTGCGGGGTGGAAGCTGGTCGAGGATCTGATATCGTGGGAACCGTTTGTGGTCACTCCAGTTTCGATCAGTCTTTCCAGCATGGTAGCTCAGCCTGAGCTATTGTCAAAGATCTTTGTCAGTCAGAAGATCGATGCGCAGTATGATAAGCTGAAGGCTCTAGCGCAGCGGGCCGATACCCCCTTCCGACTGAGTGAGGAAGGAGGTGTATGGCGTAAGGATCGTCTCTGGGTGCCAGAAGATCCTTTTTTGAGAGATGAGATTCTCACTGAGGCCCACAAGTCCAAGTACACGATCCACCCGGGTGGCACAAAGATGTTCAAAGATTTGCAGCGCAGATATTGGTGGAACGGAATGAAGCGGGACGTAGCCGAGTACGTTTCGAAGTGCTTGACTTGCCAACAGGTTAAGATCGAGCACCAACGACCAGGCGGAGTGGTGCAGCAAATGGAGATTCCACAATGGAAGTGGGAGGACATCACGATGGACTTCATCGTCGGTTTGCCGAGGACGCGGAGGAAACACGATGCGATTTGGGTGATCGTGGATCGACTCACTAAATCGGCGCATTTCCTCCCTATACGGCTCAGTCAGTCACTGGATAGCTTGGCAGACCTCTATGTCAGGGAGATTGTGAGATTGCACGGTGTTCCTGTGTCAATCATCTCCGATCGTGACCCGAGGTTCACCTCCAGGTTTTGGGGGCAGCTGCAGTTGGCCTTGGGCACAAAGCTAAAATTCAGCACTGCCTTCCACCCTCAGACTGATGGACAATCTGAACGCACGATTCAGACTTTGGAAGACATGCTGCGAGCGTGCATGTTGGACTGGAGGGGAGAATGGGACTCTCATACTGGGTTGGCAGAATTCGCGTACAATAATAGTTACCATGCCAGTATCGGTATGGCCCCTTACGAAGCCTTGTACGGGAAGCCTTGTCGATCACCCGTTTACTGGGATGAGGTTGGTGAACGGATGCTAGATTCACCTATAGTGCTACAGCACTATACTCAGCAAGTGCAGATGATCAGGGAACGTCTGCGTACCGCGCAAAGTCGGCAGAAGTGTTACGCCGATCGTCGACGTAGAGAGCTCGTGTTCTCAACAGGAGATATGGTTTTTGTTAAGGTATCTCCTACCAAGAGCGTCTTCCGGTTCGGGAAAAAGGGAAAGCTGAGTCCGCGATTCGTCGGACCTTTTGAGATCCTGGATCGGATCGGCGAGGCGGCTTACCGCGTTGCGCTGCCTCCTCAGTACGCTCAGATTCACAACGTCTTTCACGTATCCATGCTGAGAAGATATGTTCACGACCCATCGCACATCATTCATTATGATGATGTGGATATCCATAAGGACTTGACGTTCGAGGAAAGACCAGTAGCAATCGTTGATCGTCGAGACCAAGTGCTCAGATCGAAGACGATTTCTCTTGTAAAAGTACGTTGGCAACACCATGGAATTAGTGAATGTACATGGGAGCTTGAGTCGGATATCAGGGATAAATACCCCGACTTGTATTTTGACCAATTTATGCTATAGAAATTTCGCGGACGAAATTATTTTAAGGAGGGTAGGATGTAATATCAAAAAAAAAAAAAAAAAATTGGTTTGGGCCGGATCCGGATCCGACCCGGACCCGACCCGGGCCACCGCCCCTCGCTGTCATTAAAAGACAGCGAGGCAGGCGGGAGGAGGGTTACGAAACCCCCCTCACCGCCACTCGCTCTCTGTCTCTCCGTTTCCCTCTCTCGCTCGTCCACGGTCACCGACGCCGGCGACCCCCGACAGCCGCCGCCACCGACATCGGCGACCCCCCCCCTTTTCCTTCCGGCGAGCTCCTCTTCGACGAGTTCCTCCGAAAACCCCCTGGTACGCCATCGCTTCTTCTTTCTCCCTCTTTTCCCTCTCCGTCTCTTCTCTCTCTCTCCCTCATTTCTCTGTGTGGCCACGGGAGGGGTCAAACCCCCTCCCTTTGCCCCCTTTTAGCAGGGGAGGGGCACGACACCCCTCTCTGCTCTCCGTTTCGGTAGGGGAGGGGCCGAGCCCCTCCTCCCTGTTTTTTTTGTTACGGCAGGGGAGGGGCCGAGCCCCTCCTCCTTGCCCCTTTTTATTGTACCAGCAGGGGCCATCGGCCCCTGCCTTTTGTTTGTGCCAGCAGGGGCCCATGGCCCCTGCCTTTTTAGTTTGTCAGCAGGGGCCATCGGCCCCTGCCTTTTTATTATGCCAGCAGGGGCCGATGGCCCTTGCCTTTTGTTATGCCAGCAGGGGCCGATGGCCCCTGCCTTTTTGTTGCCAGCAGGGGCCGATGGCCCCCTGCCCTTTGTGCGCAAGCCGATACCCTTGGCCGACAAGCCCGGGGAATCTTTGGAAGCTATATCGTGATGGGGACAGATCATTACAATTGTTGGTCTCCAACGAGGAATTCCTAGTAGCGTGAGTCATCTGTTCGCATTTGACTACACCCCTCTTTTGGCAGCTAGAGTCTTTTGATCCTGCCCCATCTTCTTTTCGAGTCAATTGGGACGGTTGGCCCCAACCCTATGTATCGGAAAAGTCGAGTCTTTGCCTTGCTTTTGCTTTTGTCAGAGTTTGCTTGTTAATATCGCATATTTGCAGCTACGACGGATCCCACTCACGCTCCGCGACCCGAGCCGTCAATCGTGTACGTCCGCAGACGTCAGCAAGCTCGTAACCCTCCAAGGTAGGGGAAAATTGCACGGAAGACTTGGATATTTGAATTAAGTTCAATTGAACTAAAAGCGACCATTGAATATATATATATATATATATGTATATATTTATACGAGTATCCACTTCACTCAAGGATGCGGTTTCGCAAATCCTTGCCCTTTACCTTGCCGTCGCGCTCTGCGCCTAGCCTCTTGCTTTTGCATACGTGTTGGTATTGCCTGGCTGTTGCAGATGACGTGCAGGTTCTTGCTCTTTGCGGATGCCTTAAGGGCATCCTCGTGGAGGATGCAAGGAGCATTTACCACTCTCCCTCTTGCGACAAGAGTTTAGTCGGGAGCGAGCGAACTTCTTAGCGGGTGTTCTGTTGAGAAACCCGTATCTCGTCTATCGAGGCCGGTATCGAGTCATGCGAGACATGTAGATACCCCGATAGCGGATGTGATTCGAGATAATCACATGCATCATGTTGGCACAAGGTACTGCTGTTTCAAAAGATAGAGTAAAGTTGATAAACTTTACATCTTTGTGAAACACTCCTGTTGAGGCTTCTATTGAGGAGCTATACCCCCTTTATCGTAGAGTACTTATAGTCGTGCACGACACATCTAGTACTGCGATGATCGGATGAGACGGTCGTGCGACCTCGAACAACGCTAAATGCAAACTGTTGTAATCACATAAATGGCCTCACATTCGCCTTCACAGGCAAGATGCTCGAGTGGTTTAAAGACCACAGCATAGAATGGGTCGTTAGTTAAGCAACCCCTAACGCACCCGTTCGCTTCTGGTTGTCTGTCAAGGGAGAGGACAGATCGGTACAAAAACTCCAATGGACAGGTTGTTAACAACCACCCCACGGGCAAAGATCCGGCCTCCCCAGTCATTGGAGTTAGGGGAAAGGGGCTACAATAGTTAGCTTAACACTTCTGCAGAAGTTGGATGCATCCGTGGCACTGCTCTTCAGCCTCTGGGGAATCCTCTCTCGGCTAAAGCCGTCCCCTTTGGAGCGGACTCAACTAGCTATTCGGGTTATTGAAAATACATAGAATAATAGACGCCCGAACTAGTCTCAGTTGTTTCTATGTTTTGCCTGCGCGTACCCGCAGGCCAGTAATATCGGAACATAAAGTCTGTTCACTTTGGTTGCTGGGCCGTGAGATTCGTTGCACTACTGATTCGCTGCACTACTGATTCGTTGCACTACTGATTCGCTGCACTACTGATTCGCTGCACTACTGACTCGCTTGCACTACTGATTCGCTGCACTACTGATTCGTTGCACTACTGATTCGCTGCACTACTGATTCGTTGCACTACTGACTCGCTTGCACCACCGACTTGCTTGCACTACTGATTCGTTGCACTACTTATTCACTTGCACTACGTATTCGCTTGCACTACTTACGCGTTTGCACTGGTTATCTGCATGCATTGCTTACATGTTTAACTGCATATTTGCTTTAAACTGTGTAACTTACTGAATTAAATTACATAATTCAGATCCTTGTAGTCTCTCTTGTGCGCCTACTAGTTTTTCGTGAAACTAACCCATTCTATGGGTACAGGTGATGATTAGGTACACCACAGGCGATGGCGCGATGGCTAGATGGCTCCAAGACGTTCTTCTTCCTGCTCTTAGCTCGCGTCCTGTTGTTTGGGGTTTTGTAACGGATTTTCCTTGGGAGATCCTAATTTTGTACTATTTGGAGAACTTCTTAAATGAAAGTGGCTTTTCCAAGTGTCCGCAAGTAGCATGTGTTGTGCGTTTTGGTTCTTTTAGCTAACGCGCTCAAAGTTGTCAGCTTGCCTTTCTGAAATTAATAAAAGTATAGTCTTCCGCTGATTTCGTAAATCATCTCTGAGATGAAGAGATTCCTTTTTAGTCTCTTGTCTTTTTTCTTTTTTTTTCTTTTCTTCTTTTTTTTCGAAAGGTTTGCAAGCTTGAAATTTTGGGGTGTTACATTCCCCCCCCCCCTTTCCTAACCTGTTAGGGTTTATCGGGCAACCCTTATCGGGTTGGCCTTTCTGTTTTAAAAGGGTTGTGAGTTGGGGTGGGGCTCGGGTCCGAACCCGGGACCCGCAACCCTGCCCCAAAACAAATGGGTCTACAAGTGGATCCAAATGGATCCACTGTGGATCCTCGAATTAACTTAAAATTTTAAATTAGAAAAATTTTCATTTATCTATTATTACCCTTTAAATCAAGATTTCAAAATATATTAATCCTAAATACCCCCCTTTTATGGGTCCTGGATCCTTAATGCGGATCTAGGCCCAAATAAAAAAAAAATTGAAATATTTTAAATTAAGAAATCTCGGGTTTTACAATCAAATTCGGTTACATGTTATTCTTTGATGACTATTATCAGTCTTGATTACACATTATTCTCGATGACTATTACCAGACTTAACAAAGATGTTTTGGTGCTGATTGCATATCAGATTGTATTTGTATGTTATTCTTGAGAATGGATTTCAGATCGGCCACTGTGCTTAGTGTGTGTAATTCTGATCAGATTTGGCATTGTTTGTGCAGGTGCAGTCTTATCATATTTGACACGGTTTGAGCAGTTGCAATCTGGGTCAGATTTTGCCATTTCTTGTCCATGTGTAATCTGGGTCAGATTTTGCCATTTACTGCCCATGTGCAATCTGATCAGGTTTGCCACTATTTGTGCATGTAAAATCAGTATAGGTTTGCCATTATTTGTGCATGTAAAATCTGATCATATTGGCCACAGATTAAGCAAGAGTAATATGATTAGATTGTCGATGGGCTAAGCATGCGCAATCTGACCAGACTGTCGATTATCTTGAGTGTTTGCAGTTCAATTAGATTGGCAGTATATTTGGTGTTTGCAATCTCATTATATTGGCAGTGTGTCGGGTGTTAATCTGAACACTTTTATCATGTTCAGACCCGCATTCATGTTGACTGCAGGGTGATATATCTAATGTGATTTGATTATGCATGCTTATGCATTTAAATACCATGTTGCAAATGTGCATCTTATACACATGAAAATTTGAAGTTTAATTTGATGTTTGTATAAATATGATCATGTGCATGTTTGGGTGTTTACTAATGAAATTGATCATAATAATATGTGTTACAAGCATTTGTTTCCATGCGTATGCAATTGGCTTTATGTGCATTCATGTTGTGTGCTTGAATGTGCATTGTAGACATGTTTTGAAACAGAGTGTATGTTGCATGTTCACTGAGATTTTGCAAAAAGATACATAAATTACGTTGAGATTCTTGTGGTTAAATGTGAACCCCTGCAGGCCATGTAGGCCCAGAGCATCTGTTACTCCAAAAATTTGTTTTTACGCATTGTAAAATTTGTTCTGGAATTATTGGCTTTACCAAAATTAGTTGCACTCTTAAAATGTGAGGGGTCAGGGCTCGAGTTGGGTTTTGCGTGTTGATTTGCAAAACAGTTCTTGTGTAAAGAACTTGCTTTTGTTAAAAAGTTAAAAGAAACAAACAGTATAATTAATTAATTTTTCTTAGATGTCCCTTTCACAGTATAGGAATCTTGGATGGTGGTTTTGGGGAAATTGTAAGGATACTAAAACTTTGTGTGCGATTGTGCTCCTGAACCCGATGTGGTGATTCACCTCCCGACCATGATTTTAGGAATATTTTAGCTACTTTACAGGGTGGTGGTGTTGACACAGTTGTTGTTATTGGTATACCAAGAAAGTGGCATCAATGGATGTTGATTTTCCTAATATACCAACATTAGATGTCGATTTCTAATGTTCTGATGAATGGTGTTGATTCCTGATATCGGTCGAAAAACAAGTGTGCAACTCATTAATAAATTATAAATTATGTGTTAAGCTACAACTGTTAACATAACTTGGACTTTGGGAATTGTTGTGCTCATTTTGAATATCCACAGGTTTAACGAAAAGTGAAACTAAAATTGTGTTCATTTAATAAGAACATACGTATAAAGAAACTCTGATAATAACTTAATAAGTTATTCATGCATCTTTATTGTTTTGCATTAGTTCATGCATTCATACTTATTTTGTCTTGTATGAAAATTGTTATTGCATGGTACTTGTTTTAAATGTTTGAATGGTAAATTGATTATGAAATTGTTATGTTTCTCTGAATTTATGCATGAATTTGGTTTATGCTCTTTCCTTTCTGTTTGGATTTTTAAAGCAATTTGTACAAAAAATTATGGTTTTACCCTATATTTCAAAATGTTTTTCAGGACCGGGAGCTCAGCGATAGGGTGACTTGCTACATGCAGCCTGCAAGCTTACGTAACATGTTTTGATGTTCTTGATAGAGTGGCTTTATGTTACAGACTATTTATTTAGTTCTGTTTTTATGACATTCATTTTATTGGTTAATAAAGTTTGTTATTTCTTTCGTCGATTCAATGCACTATCTCTTGTGGTTTGGTATTAAATCATTGAGACCCTGAATCCTTGGGTTTGGTTTCCGCAGTTGTTTAAAAAAATCATTTTTCACGAGGATAAGTTGGAATCGTTACAGCTAGGAATGAGGTGCTTCAGGCTCTCAAGAAACACCTTCAAAGATCCCAAAATCATATTAAGCAAATCTACAACAAGGAACGTCAAGATAGAGAATTTAAAATTGGTGCTTGGGTGTGGTTGAAGAGGCTTCCCAAAGATCAAAAGTCTCTTTGGCCAAAAGTACTCCAAGCTTGTCCCCACACTTCTACGAAACCTACAAGGTGGTTGCTATGATTAGACCCTCCGTATATCGGCTTGCTCTACCACCTAATGCTCTTGTGCATCAGGATTTTCACATCTCAAAGATTTAACCACTTCATGGAGAGCCTCCCCAAGAAGACCAAGCCCTCCTGGATAAAGAATATGTTGGCCCACTCCCTACCAAGATACTTGAGGTGAGAAGGATGAAGCACAAAGGAAGAGTCACGTAGGAGATTCTAGTGAAGTGGGACCATGGAGGTCCCCAATCAGCCACTTTGGAAAGAGAGAAGGCATTGATGAAGAAATATCTCTCATTTTCACCTTGGAGATAAGGTGGACTTCAAGCGGAGGAGAGTTTATGCATTCCTACTTGTCCCGACTTTGGTGGTTCGACCTTGAAACCCATGTGAATTTAGCCTTGAGCCTCAATGCCTTCACATGAGCAGCCGTGGCCCACACATGCCATGCGCACCCCACATGCCTTCCATATACGTCCCCACACTTGCACACACCCTCCTTCATGTGCACAAGCCATGTGCGCCTTAGAAGCTCCCTTTCATGTGTGCCTAGTGGTGCTTAGGCTTTAGGTTTGGATGTCAGCTTTCTTTTGGTTATGTTTTTGCATTTCATGGTGTCTAGTTATCTCTTGCTTAAGTAATTAAGGCATGATGTATATTGGTTGATTTGTTTGTTAGTTTTAAGTTTTAGAATGCTTTGTAGTAGCTAAGCCTATAAAAGCCATAATTAGGGTTTTCTACTTTATTATGTTGGAATCAAATAGTTCATTAGCCTAATTTAGCAATAGAAGTGGCTTAGCTCTCTCTTCAATCTCTCACCCAACAAGTATCTGCCACCCTCAAGGAGGACCTCATCGGAATCTAGAGACCCCATTGGTGTGAAGAGCTCTCACAAGTCCAAACCACTCCATTGGAAGCCCCTTGATGTCGTGAATCTCTTCTTGCTTGTGTGTCACTCTCATTTGGTCCCCCTTCTCTCTCATATGAGGTTCCCCTGATTGGCCACCAAGGGTTGGGCTGAGCTTATGCTCTAGCCAACCAATTTGGGGTACTTGGGTTGTCCTACTGGAATTGATCCCCTCCCCCAATTGGGCCCAAGTTGGTTGGTCACCCTCACCAGCCGGCAGCCATTGGAGGAGCTTGGCACATCCCCTAGTGGCATTCCCCACACCTATCAATGCTTGAATTCAGTGTTTGGGGTTACTAAGGTACCCAAAGCCTAATTCCTCCATCTAAAGCAAAATACCCAAAACTGAATGTGAACCCCGAGGTGGGAGGCTAGAGATTCCCAAGTGTTGGATGTGAGGACTTGGCCAAATTCTGGCCAGTCACAGTTTGTGAGCAGAAGGCCAACTTTGGAGGGCCCTCCCACATAATCTACCTTTGCATTTTGGGCGTGTTTTTGGGGGTTGATAGCCCTCAATCCCTTTTACCAAAATTTCTTGTGCACCACCTGAAAATTCGGTGTTGGTGAGGAGAAATTAGGGCCCTAAGATAGTCTGCGGCACAAAGGGGGTACTCTGTTCTACCAGAGTGTGCAGCCTTACTCCGAGGCCGACTTTGAGCGTGCCTCTCACACAATTGGCTCGTGCATTGGAGCTGAAACTTTGTAGGTGTCATCTCTGCGCAGACTCTCAAAAGTTCCATGCACCACCACCAAATTCCCTCTGGGTTCCAATCTGCAGAGGCCCCAAGTTGGCCCAGAACACAGATTATAGTCTGCTTTGGCTTGCTGCAGCCAAGGCTTGTCTCTACCACCACCGCGCGCCACGACCTTGTTGCCACCATTCGCTTCACACCACAACCCACCCCAAAAAGGTGAAGACTATCCAAAGGGTTGCAACAAGTTTTGCAAAGTCACCAGATACTATCCTCATTGGTTGAAACATAATAAGAAAACTCTCTCTCTCTCTCTCTCTCTCTCTCTCTCTCTCTCTCTCTCTCTCTCTCTCTCTCTCTCTATAGGACTGTTTCATCCATAGCAATAAAGAGAAACTGGTGCAGTAGCATGATCAAGTGTAACATGTTTTTTTAACATTGATAGCCTTAAAATCTGGATCTATCAACTAAAACCCCACCTTTTCTATCTTGTGATCACTTTAGCATTGGATTGGCCCAAAATCAATAGGGATGGAACATCTATGATGGATGCCACAAATGTAGGTTAACGACCAATCCAGTGTCTGACAGTAGGAAAAATGCTAGTATATCACATTCATGATCAGTGTTTTCAAGAAATTTACAAGTGCACACACAAACATGCACAAACTAAAGTAAAAACTTACAGCTATTATGAAAAATATGGTAACAAAGTTATCAATTTGCCACTGTGCCAACACTCTCTAATATCATACTAAAAAGTAATGATAAGTTGAATTTATTCCACTTAAGAGGTACTTTAACAAAAAATAAGAAAAGGAAAACTAATCATAATATTTGGAAAACCATTCAAATTTGAAATATTGTGAAAGTTTCAAAGAAATTCAGTTTTAAATTTTATTAGTTTTTATTATCTGTTTTTCTAAATTCAAGATTTTCTTGAGAAAAACCATGGCTTTCTAGTTTTTTGTGAGGCAAAAACCCTCGCCAATAATAGTGCAATATCGATGTTGGTGACACACACAAAAGAACGCAACTACACGCACACATGCATGCACATACTCTGACAATCTAATTTCATGATAATACTCTCATGTGGTTACTCATGGGTGGGAGCTATCCACCTGTTAGATGAAGGTACACTGGATGAGGATTGTTTGATATGTTTAATTGCATTCCTTCTCAAGGATAAAGGGTTGATCCCTGCCTTATGAGCTGCAACAACCCCTATAGCCTCCCAATAATTGGAAACCACCAACTAAATAAAAAAAAGGGAAAAAATTTGTCAACAGTGAACACCAAAAAATCAAAGCATGGACAATGATAAAAACGAAAATGACAAAATTTTATACAAAATACCGCATCAATTCCAAGCTTATCAGGTGTATCATCAAGAACTGTCTCATTCTCCTTCACAGCAATAATCAATGGCTGACCCATAAGAAGAGAGCATCAGGAACCACGCTGTTACATTGGTATGTCTAAAATACAGCACATGAATGTATATCAACAAACACTTGTATGTATGTTCTTGTCTGATATCATGCGTGTTTCTGTATACATATAGGTACATAGTTACTTTGAGTTTCCAAATCAAGTGTCTTCAAAGTTCAAACTACCAATAAGAAGATAGGATATTGATTGACAGGGATAATATTAGAGCTGGGGACTTTGTGTGATTTTGGATGTTTTATATTTTACCTTCTTGGGCACTTCAGTTTGCCGACATCTATCCATCTGTATCGTTTTCATTTTCTTTTATTAATTAAATCACTTCTCATTTTCTTTAAGAAAAAGAGAAACCTTATTCATATTACAAAGCATAGATAGAGCTAATGGGGACAACTGAGAAGAATGCCCCAAAATAAAAAAATTCTAATGAGCATAGGGAAGCCAGAATAATCTTCTACAATTTCTAGAGAGTTATTTCCCCTCAAGTATGGCATTGAGAAAGTTGTCCACTTGTAAAATTATGGGTATTAGAAACCAGTAAACCTTAAACCTAAGAAACTTAGGAGTTTGCATATGTTTCTTTCTTAGATAGAGCAGCATACAAAAAAGCCTGGGTTGTTCGAGCTCCAACCTGATAAAATTAGCTCTAGAATAAGCAACGAGGGGGATAACACGTGAGAGCTGCCGCAGAATCCTCAATAGCCGATTGTGATATTGGGCTTCCCATTAAATACACGTTGTTACAATTACTAAGGTACGGAAATACCCATCACATAACAAAGGTAATTTACAATATGCCATTAATGCCTTTAATGAACATGTGCTTAAATATGTAATTAGATGAACTTGAATTGGGTTTGGATAAGATCCAAACCTAGTAGTGAATACACGCTTCTTTTCATACTCCCTCAAGTTGTACATGGTTCTGAACCATGAACAACTTGCCTTTCAACATCCAGAATTTGTCCTTGATAAGCCCTTTGGTAAACAAGTCAACAACTTGATCAGTAGTCCGAACAAATTCTGGTTCAATTTCCTTCTCTTCGACTTTCTGTCTTACAAAATGTTGATCAATTTCAATATGCTTGGCACGACTGTGGTAGATAGGATTGAATGACATGTTGATGGCACTTTGATTGTCGCATAAGAGAATACATTTAGATATCGATTCTCCTACTTCTGTCAACAAATGTCTTATCCATGTTACTTCAGCTATAGCAGCTGTCATTGATCTATATTCAGCTTCTGTGCTCGACCTGCCAATAGCTCTTTGTTTTCTATTGCTCCAATAGACAAGATTTAGGCCAACGAAAACACAGTATCATGAGACTGACCTACGCTCATCTGGATCTCCTGCCCAGTCTACATCTGTGTAAACAAGGAGTTCATGCATGTGATGTTCACTCATACTCTTTCTGTACAAAAGACCATCCCCAATAGTTCCCTTCAAATATTGGAGAATGTGTTTAACAGCTTTCATATGTCCAATATGTGGTTCATGCATGAACTGAGATACCTGATTGACTGAATAGACAATGTCAGGGCGAGTAAAGGTAAGATATTAAAGCATCCCCACTATCTTGCGATATTCTGTAGAATCCTCATACAAATCTCCATCTTGAGAACTGAGTTTCTGATGAAGTACATTGGGCGTGCTTAAAGGCTTGCAATCTTTCATACCTGCCTTGCTGAGAACATCGATAGTATACTTATGTTGGGTAAGTGTCATGCATTTAATAGTTCTGTCAACTTCCACTCCAAGAAAATATCGCAGTTTACCAAAGTCCTTCATCTTGAACCTCCGGTTCAGGAGTTATTTGGCCCGCTCAATATGAGTAAAAATGCCTACTAAGAGACCTAAGTTTGAGGGGGGTGTTAAAATATGTATCTCAATCTTGTAATCCAATATATATTTTATATATATATAAGGTACTACATATACATATATTATATATATGTATATATATATACTTTTATATATATAAAATATGTATTTTCTCATTTATTAGCCGTAAGGGTAGTTTAGGTATTTCATGTTTTTTGCACATATTCACATTACGAATATGTATGTAAATTTTACAATTTTTATTCCTTGTATTTTTTGAAATTCCACTAGAGGGGGGGTGAATAGTGAAATACGATGCAAATTGATAAAATAAAAAATAAGGCAATAAGGCACAACACAATAAACACAGGATTTATACTGGTTCGGTCAAAACCCTGACCTACATCCAGTCCCCAAGCAAACCACTTGAGCTTTCCACTATAACATCCGAGTCACCGGATAAATAGTACAACACTCTCTTCCTCAGAGGTCTTCTTCTCTCAACAGAGAAGGGGCACACCCTCTTCCACAGAGGTCTTCTTCTCTCAACAGAGAAGGACAACACCCTCTTACATAGAGGTCTTCTTCTCTCAACAGAGAAGGGCAACACCCTCTTTTTCAGAGGTCTACTTCTTTCAACAAAGAAGAAATACAGTGAATAACAGAAAGTTACAATACTTCCTATAGAACCTTCAGAATGATATGAATGCACGAATGAAGGATTCTCAGAATGTTCTGTTCTTTTCACTCAGAAGATACTCTTTGTCAAAGAGTTATTCTTGACTTTTTCTCTTTCTTTTCTCTTTCTTTTTCTAGGCTCTCTTTCAAATATCGAATAGGAATTTTTCTCATTGTAAGCTCACATATTCATTCCTTGTCTTGAATAGTTCATTTGAGTGTGTTTATATAGCTTTAAAAAAGTAGTCGTTACTTTTTGAAATCGTAGCCTTTTTGAGATGTGAAATGTCATCATGTCATTTCAAAAAACATCTTTAGAGAAATTCGAGAAAGTCTTCTGTGAACACCCCAAATTTTTTTAAAGTTTTGTAAAAATGACTCTTTTGCCCCTAACCCCATTTTCTGAGAAAATCAAAGCAGTTTCAAAGCTCATTCTTCAGATTGTCTGAACTATACTCCATATTGGTAGGTTAATTTCGGATCCGAATCCAGGACTTGGAATCCATATTTCCTCAAAAACCGGATCTAAACCCATTTCTGAAGAAATTTTCTCAAAATAGCTCTAAAATTTTCAGAAAATTTTCCTTTTATATTTTTACAAAAACACAAAAAAATAAATAAATAGTTTTTAATCTTTAACTTTTCGTAAAGCTTTAGGATTATTCTAAAAATACAAAAAAAATATATATATATATAGAAAAATAACATAAAAAACAAAAAAAAAAAAATCGAGAAAAGCTACGAAGAAAACTGATGATTTTCAAACTTTTTTGACCATTTTTACCAAAAACCTCATTTTCAAAACCATTTTATAAAAAATTTTAAAAAAGGGGAACCACCTTTTTGAAATATCAAAAAGTTGCAACGGACTCCTCCCGCATGCTCCCTCTTCTCCTCTCTCCACCGTCAATCTTCAACAATCTCTTCTTCTCTTCACCTTTGATCCTCAACGAATTCCTCTCTGGAACCATCCTCTTTTCCTTTAAGAGGAGACCCCCCACCCTCCGATCAGGGGCCTCTCACTCGGACCTTTGATTTGCAACAGAAACCTGCTTCCTCAAGGTTTCTCCTTTCCTCTATAAAGGAAGGCCAGTGAGAAACGAGGGGGATCGATCTTTTTTTTAATCGCATTCATCCATTATCGACACTCCATTTTCCTTCATGCTTGATCGGGTTCTCTGCTAGTCCACCGGAGCACCATCCATTGATTCTTCTCAGCATCCATCACCCGTTGTCTGCCGAACATTGTGAGCAATTCCTTCTGATCGATCGGAGAAGATCCATCCAGCCTCAAATTTCAAAGGAGACAACACCGTCTGATCAATCGAAGCAAAGTTTCATTACGGTAAGTTCCCTATCTCTGTTTCTTCATTTTTTTTTATTCTTTTTTTTAGATTTTCCTGTTAAGCTTCTTTCCTCCTCAATTCGATTTTTTTTTATGCACTATCGAGGGCATTGATTTGCTTTTAGCAAACTCAATCCCTCTTCTGTGCGACAATAAATGGAATCTCATAATTCCCATACATTTTTTTTTTTTTCTTTTCTTCTTTCCCTTGCAAATCATTTCTGAGTCTCTTTGATTTTTCGTGGATTTTGAGTATTTACTTGTATCTGATTTTTTTGTTTTATTGCATTCTAATCGTCTCATTATTTGCGATTTCTCATTTTGCGTTTATGATTCTAATGTTCCTTCTAATTTATGATTCACGTTTTACTCCTAGTTTCATTTATACATAGCATCAGGTGCTGAAAATCCATCGCATCTATTGATATGATTCACATCGCCTTATATGTTGGAGGTGCCTCGTAATGATATTTATCATTTTATTTGGGCATTGTACTCCAATCCATATCTGGCTTCATCTTATTTCTTTTTTTTTTTATTCTTTTCTTCTGTTCTGAGTTCTCTCTTGATCTTCGGTTTCCTGTTTATACCTTGACTCCTCTTCTAGTTTTCAACTTCCTGTTTACGTTTTGATCCTTCGTAAAATGTTGATTTCTGGTTTCTGTTAATTATGTTTTAATTTTGATTATCTGTTTATACTTTTGATTCCCTATTTTTTCTTTTTTCTTTTTTCTTTTTTTTTTCTTTCTTTTCTTCTTCCTCCTTCACGGCAACTAATCACATTCATTTCATTGTATCTCTCTACCTGCGTGTGCTAAACCTTGTAGTAATGGAATTTGATGGTCCACCATTGATCAGACGATAGTTGTATAATTGTAGGTCTAAGAATTCTGGTTCACTCGTTTGGCTGCTTCCCTATCATAAATCTGATATAATGCATATGTTTCTCATTTTTTTTTTTTACATATACTGCGATAATTGTATTTACGCTTACTATGCTTGCATACATCAGTTGCAGCAACACAGCGTGTATTCATTGTCATTTGTGGCATTTTCATCATCTAGTTGGTGGCATGCTTCCACCTATTGCATTGACTGTATAGCATGTTCATCACATTTCCATCATATCCCTTGTTACTTCATCTCATGGCATTAGTCATTTCTTCACTATATTGGGATTTGTCTCTGTTTGCAAATTTATTCTGTAATTTTTTTTCTTTTCTTTTTTTTTCTTTCTTTTCCTTTTTTTTTCTCTTTTTTTTATTATTATGTTGTATTATATCTGGGTTTGAATCAACACATGTCGTATGTCCATTGGTTTCATTTTCATCTTGGGATATGATATGTCTATTAGCTTCATTTTTCATCTTAGGCATGCATAGATTCCCTAATCAGTTGTTCTCCATCGCAAATTGAGAAACAAAGAAGTGCCAAACTTGTATAAAGTAGTCCCACAAGGATTATGAATAAGGAAGGAGCCCAATCAGAAGACTCCTCAAAGACTATCAGAGAATACAGGCTTCAAAAATGGTATTAATTGTCAGCACTGTGTCATAAAAAAAAATATAAATATAAGTTGTTGCCTACAGGACTTCAAAAGAAAATCTGATTAATTAGTAGATTCAGCCATTTCCCGATAACTATGGATCTTCCACTAAGGAACCCAAATGGGTGCCTCAACTTCATCGCACACACAGTAATGGGTGGGTGTCGGATTTTGATTTTTCATTGCACACCATCATTTAGGAGCAACCATTTTATGGTTTTCACCATCACTCATCTCCCATTATTCCACCTAATGCACCACAGCTTCATTTATTCATTTACCTTTTTTTTTCTTTGTTCTGTGTATGTCTGATCAACTACATTTCTGTGAAATGAGGTTTGAACTAAGTTTTTGGGGCATTACCCCCAATTGGCCCAAGCATCCATGTATCATCGCTTTGTGCCACAGTTCTTAGAGCAATAGGAGAGCCAGTCAGGAATAAGAATTCTGGATGTGGTGTCATCATTGGCTGAAAATCTTCAAGCTGGAAGAGGGAAGCAGAAATACAGAATCGATCATGTGCTGAGAAGAAATATCATTGAAAATTCCACCATTCTGAGATTTTTTTTTTTTTTTTTTTTTGGTCCTTGAGCTATTGTGAAGCCGAATTTACCTACGCAATATTCAGGTCGTTTTATTTGAGGATTGGGGAATGACATCAAGAGAAGTGGTTATAAGAAACACTGCCCCTCAGTTTGTCCCTTACAAAGGGGTTCACTACAACATTTTTTTGATATCTGTACTGCTGTAGATTTTTTTTAACAGACACATTCTCAATAAGCATTCACAAACCATTCCCATGATCACCCTTCATTACCTTCAACAACATTACTGCCATCCTTTTTTTCAGAAAATTGTCCCTACCTAGCCATCCACACTTCCACCACCATACAGCCTCATCTGTTGTTGTTTCTTACAGCTCATTATGTGCTTAAGTGTCTGTGTATGAGCAGCCACCTGCTGCTTTGTTATATCATCCCGTGACATTTACAACAAATGTCTTGATTTGTTACAAGTATTTATAGTCAAACACCCTGTTTTGCTGTAAACCTTTACAGCAAACCTTTTTTTTTTTGCTGAAAATCCCCATAGCTTACCTCCATAGCACACCATCAGTTTACTATGTCGCTTTCAGTCATCAAGTGTTACATTTTTTTGCTTTAGTTCCCTCACACTCATATAACCTATAATCCAATATAGCATACATCTACCCTGTGCTGGCCCCTACAGCTGCACATTTTCCTTACTACCTAAGCATCCTTCCATCCGTTAGATTCCCAATTTTACGTACTGTATGCTGATTTAATCACCTCACATCATTAGCATTGAGATTTACATATTGATATGTCATAGTGCCTACCTGTCATCTTTCATAACATGGCCATATGGATATTCAAAGTTGTTCTTTTATATTAACATATCATTGTGTGATCATACATTTGTTGAGATATTTTCAAAACAAATATGCCATTTTCCATCCTCTTTATCATACATATATTTTCATCATTTGATTTCCATATGTATATATATATGATTTTCTTTCTCTTTTCATTACTAACCTAGTTGTTTTGCAGGAAACATGTAAAAGACATCATTATTTGGGATTGTACATTTGATTTTATCCATTGTAATAGTTAGGTTGGAATAAGAATTTATATTTCTTGCTTTAGGTAGAATGAATGAGCATCATAGAATACCATGAATTGTTTACTCCATGCATTTTTTTTTCTTTATTTCTCAAATTCTCACAATGGTGAAACACGAATGGCACGTGCACCATTTCATAAAAGGTAAGTTAATTCTAAGTTGATGATTTACACCAACGGCCATAGTCGGGGTGTAAACAAGACTTAGTATTCTTATCTTTTATGAAATAATACTGGATCCACACTGGATCCTCTTTCAAAAATCATCATATTCTTCAAATATTTTTTCCTTTTATCAGAGTTTAACTTAGAATTAATTCAATATATATACCAATGGCCATAGTCAGGGTATATTGAGAGTTAATCCCATTCTAAACTCTATAAAAGCACAAAAATGTGTTTCATTCTTCACTAGAATTTAAATATAGATTATTATATAATACATTCAATGACCATAGTCAAGGATGTATTATATCTTCAATCTTATTTTAATTCATCTGAGGAATGGAATAGCTTTTTTTAAATTCTATTTCAAAGTTATTTAAAGTTCATTCATCATATAGGATAGAATCGCATCATATTTTCAAAACTTCCTTTTCAAAATTCCAAGTGATTCTTCTTCTTAAAATCAAATCTTATCCAAATTTTAATGCTATCTCATCTTCAATATTCAAAAATTCAATTTCAAAGTCCAATATTGCTTTGAAATTCCAAAATCATCTGATATTCAAACTTCAATCAAATTCGAAATTCAAATTAACTTTGAAGTTATCTGTTGGATTTCAAATCAATTTCATCCCCTTATCCTCAATCAATGTTTAGATTTGAAATCTCAAGCTTTAAATTTGGGTTTCTAAAACCCGGATCCATTTTCAAGGTCCTAGTTGGACTTCTCAAAATCCAAATCCAAAAACAAATCCTAGTCTCAAACTTGGATCCAGATTTCCAGGTATGAACTCCATTCCACTTTGGATCTCCCATCACAGATCCGAATTCCATCTAGGATCCAAACTCTTATTCCACTTTGGATCTCCAATCACAGGTCCAAAATTCATCAAGGATCCAGATCCTCGTTCTACCATCCAGATCCCAAAACCAATTCTCAAGATCCAGAATCCAACCCTACTTTGGGTCTCAAATTCAGATCCAAAATCCAACTCTTAGGATCCAGAATCCAATTCTACCATTGGATCTCAGATTCAGATTCAAATTCCAATTCTTAGGATCCAGAATCCAACCCTACTTTGGGTCTCAGATTCAGATCCAAGATCCAATTCTTAGGATCTAGAATCCAATCCTACATTGGATCTCAGACTTCAGATCCAAATCCATTCTAGGATCCAGAACCCAATTCTATTTTGGATCTCAGATTTCAGATCCAATTCCATCTTAGAATCCAGAGTCCAACCTTATTTTGGATCTCAGATTTCAGATCCAAATACCATCTCGTATTCCAAATCTTAAAACCAATCCCCTTCAAAATTCCAAATCCAAAATTCCATTTAAATTCCAATTCTTAAAGCCAATTCCATTTCATTCAGACCAAGTCCCTATTTCGAATCCTAAAAATCAATTCAAAACTCTATCCGGAACTTGGATTCGGATTTCATCTTGAAAATCCAACTTCTACAAATCTCATTTCTTAATTTCTTTAGATTTCCCATATTCAAAAGTGGAATTCAATTCCATTCCAGATATTCGTCCAAGTTCAAAATTCTAAATTCAAAGTCCATTTATGACTGTGAAAAATTTCCTTCACTCTCTTTTTATTACAAAACTTCAAGGTTAAACTCCAAATTCCAGATTTATCTTCCCAAACTCTTGATCATTCTAAAAACTTAGAACTTTAATCTTAAGTTCTAAGTTAGGAATCATTTTCTTCACTTTATCAATTTCACTTGGAAGTTTTTCAAAACATTTTCAAAAGGAGCATACATCTTTGCATTCGCACAAGCATGATTCATTGTGCATTTAGATTTAGGATAAACACTTAGATAAATTCTTTGCAAAGCAAAAGGCATAAAACTCGACCCTTGGTTCGATTACCCCTGGTAAAGGCGCCAGGAACGGTCGAACCTCGTACCGACGAGCGGATCCCGTCTCCCGATTTTTCCCGCAAATATTTCAAAAACGGAGGCGAGTCATTTCAAAATTCTTTAAAATTAAGGTCAAGTGAGACCCGCAAAAGAGTTCCTCTTCTCTTCTCTTCTCTTCTTTCTTTTCCCTTCTCTCTTTCTTTTCCGTTCTTTTATCTTTTCTCCCTTCAAAAAGGAGGAAAATAAAAGGTTGGAAAGGAAGAGAGAGAACATTACGAGAGGAAAAATTTTGCGATGATCACATCTTCTTTATATAAAAGTAAAATATAGGGTACACTAGTCGTTGTAATATTTTAGGTAATATATATTTTATGTAAAAAGTCTATTTCTTACAATAGTACATTGAACGTTGGATTGTAGGTTGTCATGTAGTTTTGTCTTTATCCTAATTAATGATTTGTGGTACATAAGTACTTCTTTACTTAAAATGAGTGTAAATACAATAAATGCTTTGAGATATTTATTTGTACATAGTCATATCAAGAGTTTTCTTTATGATGTGTTTTTCAAAGTCTACAAAGAGAATGAAGACTTCAAGTAAGTCGACATTCTTGAGAAGGATATTAACAAGGATTTCTTACAGGAGGTATTTAATGTTATACAAAGAGAATGATGACTTCAAGTAAGTCGACATTCTATGGGTTTGTAAAAAGGTAACTAGAGTCTTTTCAAAACATATTATATTTGTTTTCTTTGTGTAGCTGATTTCATGTTTTGTCTTTTTCCTATATTTGAAATCATTTCTTTAAAGAAGGTAACTAGAGTCTTTTCAAAGCATATTATATTTGTAGCCGATTTCATGTTTTGTCTTTTTCCTATATTTGAAATCATTTCTTTAAAGAAGGTAACTAAAGTCTTTTCAAAACATATTATATTTGTTTTTCTTTGTGTAGCCGATTTCATGTTTTGTCTTTTTCCTACTTTTAAAATCATTACTTTTCAAGTTGTCTTGTATATGATATAAGGTACAATTATTACATTTTGAAATTATGTCAAAATACCTTTTTCATAAAGGGTTGTAAGAAGGTACAATTATTTGTTTTCAAAAAGGAGCTTTTTAAAACTATCGTATACTTTTATGAAATAGCTTTTATGAATGAGTATGTAATATGCAATATGCATGCTTCTGAAGGTTCTGTTACATATGACTCTAAAGAAGAAAAAATCTTCAACTTGAGGTAGCCGATCTCTTTAGATGGTCTTTAGGAATGCATGGCTCAACAAGCTTTTTCTTCAAGCTTTGAGTGAGATATCCTTGCATCAAATACTCGTTTGATATATGGCAAAGCATATCCAGTCATAATATAACATTTTTCAAGAAGACATATTATCATATTATCATATTATATGAAATCAAATAAGACAGTGTATCATATTATGTGACATCAAAACAGAGTTTCTCAATATTCTCTCCCTTTTTTATGATGACAAAATATGCTCCCCCTGTCAAAAAGACATTATGCATAGAAATAATACTTATCATAAAAATATTGAAAAAATGAAAAATACGAGTATTTTTCTCCAATAATGGAGACAGGTTTTCTCCCCCTTTGTCATAGACAAAAAGGAAGGGATCAGAGTAAGAAGTTATTACAGACCAAAATTAATTAAAGTTATTACAGTAAAAAAAGATAAATTATTACAGTCCAAAAACAAATGAGTTTATTCCGAATGTGGAGAGGATTGAAGTGAACGGGTGGCTTGATCTGGCTGGAGGGTCTGTAGAGTCTGCTGCAACGATGCTTGATTGCGAAGTATGCGATCCTGAGAACGCTGGACATCCATCAGTGCAGAGAAGTAATCAAAGTTGGATGTTGGATCTTCTTCATCAGAGCCGAGAGGGTGCAAGGACCTTAGATTGAAGGAAGTATCATTGAGGACCTGAGAGGAATAGAGGATAGCTTCATTTTGAAGGGGTACTTTGAAGTATTTTAAAATGGGAGTTATAAAACACCCGAAAAAAAGAGGCTTGAATTTTTTATAGCGAATAAAAAGGGCGAAAAGAATGTCGGACCAATTTATCTGATTAGAACAAAAAATTGCATAGAGGAGGAGAGAGATTTTTCTTGGCACTAATCCCTTGCGTGGAGGCTTGGGATAGATATTGTGGAGAAGAATCTGGGCAAGCAGTTGAGCATGAGGTTGGAGATTCCTCATGTGCCAGGGAAGGTGTGTGCAGTTGATACAGAGAAGAATTTTTCGAAGTACCGAACGGTCGAGTGGTACTATGTTGTCTAGGTCTATGCCGGTGGAAGGAAGATTGAGAATTCTGCCTAATGAGGAAGCATTAAAGAACATCAGGCGTCCGCGTACTTTGGTGGTGATGGTAGTTTGCTTATGATCAGAGGAAAAATTTGTGTAGAAGAGTCGGATGCGTACTTTGGTGTAAGTACAATAAATGCTTTGAGATATCTCTACTAATGCCTACATGCCCATTAAGGTCATCGCCGATGAAAAGCCTTTCTCCATAAGATATCCCTTGTACTACTCCATCTAAACCTTCCCAAAAATTGACGCTTAATGGAATCATCTAAACCTACTTGAGGTGCATAAACACTAATAATATTAATAATATTCGTACATAATACTAATTTAATAAGCAAAATCCTATCACCCTTCCTACGGACCTCAACTACATTATCTATAAACTCACGACTCATAACAACCCCTGCTCCATTCATATTCCTATTTATTCCTGTATACCAAATCTTATATCCCCAAGGTTCTATCACTTTTGCTTTCTCACCTACCCATTTGGTCTCTTGTAGACATAAAATATCATTTTTTCTCTTACACATAACATCTACTAACTCTACCAACTTACCAGTTAAAGACCCTATGTTCCAAGTGGCTAACCTAAGTTTATGGTCTTGGACTAACTTCTTTACCCCCACCTGCCCAACAAAGTGAGGGAACCCTTGCCTATTTGACACCACACCCGAGCGTCGGTGTGACGCGTCGCTTCTAGGCGACGACCTAGAAACCGTTGCCCATTTATCACTGCCTCCGGGCCCATAGAGTACAGCGCGTCGCTCAGTAGGGAACGCCCTAACGAAATTCTCATACCTATATATTTATATATATAGGTATCTCTATATATATAAATATATATATATTTAGCATAATACCCGAAAAGGGTATTCTTGTAATTTCCAATTTTATGCATATTCCACTTGGAATATGCTTGTATTTTTCATTCTTTATCTTTTCCTTTCTTTTTCTATTTTTCCTTTTTTTTATGTCTTATCATCACCTTGGGGGCCTCCCAATAGAGTCGTTGGGGGCCCCCAACTGTCACATTTGTGATCGTTGGGGGCTCCCAACGACTCCTTTGGGAGCCCCAAGGTGGTTCCCTTTTACACTTGTATAAATAGTGGTGTTTCCCCATTGTATTTTCAAGCTTGAGAGTCTCAAGCATTGCTCTCTTTCAATAGATACATGCTTTTGTGCATGTTTGCTTATTTTTACGCCTTTGTGCGTATTTGTTTAAGTATTGTGTGAGTGCTTTTGTGCACATCTTTCTCAAAGTATTTGTGCTTGTATGCATATTGTCTCTTTGTAGACATTTTCACAAGAGGTGAATAACGAGCCAATAGCTTGAGCTGGGCTCGAGCTTTTTTATTATGTAAATAAACTTGGCACAAGCAACATTTGTGCAAACAAGGCAACCTCATCCTTAATGAGCTCGTAAAGCTCGATCAAGCTCATTAAACATATGTTCAACATAAATATTAATATATGCATTATATAATGGATGTATAACCTGAACCATTGATTTTCAATGAAATCAACATTCCAACTGGTTAAACAAAACACCCCAGCTCCTTGACACGGTTAGCATTGGACAAACACCCCTTATGATGTCAACAAAATTATACAATTTCTCTTTATGTGATGATAAAACAAAATAAAGCATATAAATTCAGTGAATTATTGAAAGGTGCTTTCATAAATTAAGGCAACAAGAAATTTTTGAAGATAAATACAGAATGGAGGTAAAGGAAGACAATATGGAAAAAAAAGAAAAAGAAAAGAACAAGATGCAGAAAAGGAGAGAAAATGCATCCAAGGCCCATGATTCCCTCAAATCACTAACAACTTACAATTGGATGCATCAGACCTCTGGAAGAAACAAGAGAACTTGTAGAAGCAAATATATGGCAAAGAGAACCAGCAGTGCCCCCTAAGGTCACTCTTACTGAAGGGTGGCACTACGACCCAATTTATTTATATAATGACAGACTGCTAAAGTTAAATGAAATTTATAATGATCCCAGTAATAAGTGGTGGCATAATAAATTAAAAAAAATAGAACTACAACAGTGCCATAGGTAAAAAGTTCTACACACTTTCTCAGCAAACTGAACAAGGCTATCAAATAGGAATGAGTTCAACCAAGGACAGTGAGTATCTTGCTGAGATGACAGAAGCAATATTATCATGTTCATGTGCCAGAATAGGTTTCTGTTTAAAAGATTTGAAGTGTTTAAAGGACACTCTCAAAATTTAGATGCATTAATTGAAAGCCCATAAATTTAACAAATGGCTCATATATGACAGTCGGACACAGTCAAACCAGTTTAACACACAGTCAACATTTTGTCATTAACTTTATTTGTTTCCTTAAATCATCTTATTTATTTAGATACTGTTTGGATGACATCCAAAACCAGGTTGAAAACTTAGTTTTCAGTGCCAAACTAGGTTTTACATCCAGAAATTCCAAAGTTTCTTTCTAGTCTGATTAAAATAAATAAGAAAAATTACCCTTTTTTCATAGTTGAAATATTCAGACTCCTGGTGTGTAAGGAAAAAGTGTTGTTTGTGACACTGAACTAGACCCCGCGATAAATAACATCAGAATAAGATCCAATTGGGGACTAACCTTTTGTTTCATATTACTATCTCGATACCAAACAGACACCAAACCAAGTTCAGATAAACCTGATTTGAGGGCAAAACTGGGTTTTCAACCTAGTTTTGCAAATCATCCCTTCTTTTCCAACTTGGTTTATCGAGGGCTTAGTTGTCAAAAGTGCTAGTGGGAACCTAGACGAAAGACTCCTAAAAGGACTAGTCCGGGCCTAGGCAGGACTAGTCAGTCTAGGCAGGACCAAAACAATAAAACATCAAGAAAAGCAAAAATATTACAGTAAATAGTTGAATTTAGTAACAAACATATGATTGTAACTATGGATGAAGTGTGTAATTCAACTTAACATGTCGCAAAATTCATGAATTTATAAGAAAGAGAGAGAATGGGGGTTATCTTGCCCATGTTTTGTTAAGTCACTATTAGGTCCCTCTAAAAATCATAGTTTTTAGATGTTTTATGCTCGATCTGAACTGTTAGATGTGTCTATGTTTGTTGCTGAATGGAGAACATGTAATTGATTAAGCATCTTTATGTTAAAATATAGTAAACTTGTTATTGTATGTATATATACATATATATATACTATATATAAGGGTATTTTAGACTTTTTGCTCTTGTAATAGGGTCAGCCAATTAGGGGCTGTTATATAAATGTCCATTTTTATTTTTCTTAGTTTTGTTATCAAATGCAGCTGTTGGGACAGCCCAACTAGCCATTGGGCTAGTCCCAACGGCTATAACCAACCCATGTTCATTGTATTGTGCTTATTTAAAGGCACATCCTCCTCTTGTAAAGTTAATGTTTGTCTAAGCATTTTGTGAACTAATACAATCATATTTTTTTACTTTTGGCTCTCTTGTGAAGTGTTATTTTGTATCTCCTTTGTGGGATTATATGGTCCATTAGTGACCACTTTGTGTTTGTGATTAAAGAGATAGGATGAACCCCATTCTTATATATATATATATATTGAAAAAACAGATTTTATATGTGTGTGTGTGTGTCAAAACCACATGCATACATGGAAACAACAAGAATAAAAAAGAGGGAAAAAGGAAAAAAAAAGGAAAAAAAAAAAAGTGGAGGGGTGAGAGGAGAAAGAAGAAAAAAATAAGGAAAAGATAAGAAGGAAAAAAAGAAAAGGGGAAAAAGGAAGAAGTGGAAGGGAAAGAAAAAGAGAAGGCAAAGGGGTGAAAAGAAAAAGAACAGAAAAAAAAAATAAGGTAAAAAAGAAAAGCAAAATAAGAAAAAAATGAGAGAACAAAAAAGAAACTTATGGAAAAAGAAAGAAAGGAAATAGACAAATAAAATAAAAAAGAACAACTATGTCCCTACGACCTCAGCGGGGACAGCCTAGGTGAAAAAATATGGCCATATCGCCTAGACACATAAGCCTAGGCAGTGGCCCTGCGCCTAGCCCGCCTAGGCGGTACCTAGGCGCCGCTTTTGATAACTAAGATCGAGGGGGGGTTGTTCTTCACCTTCTTTTTCTCTTAACCCCTCCCCCGACCCCTATTGTGTTTAGCCATTTCTTGTAGACCACTGGCCGAAAAATGGCCAGACTAGTACCACCTGGCAAGGGCACTACCCATCAGCCATTTTCTTGCTGATGCCCGGCTGGAAAAGCCCAGAAACCAGCTTTTTTTTTAGTTTTTCTCATTTTCATGGCTTGCTGGAAAATGACCAGTCATGCTTTTTCACATTTTCTTAGCATTTTGGCATGGTCGACCATTTTCTGGCCAGCCATTAACTGGGAAATGGTCGTGCTGGTGCTATTTTTTTCTTTAACTTTTGGGTTAGCCAGCCATTTTTCAACCAGCCACCAACTGGAAAATGACCCCGGCTGGTATTGCCCTTATTGGGTGACACCAGCCCAACCATTATCTGTGATGTGGTTGGCCATTTTGAGCAACACCAGCCCCATCCACTTTCCGATGGGTGGCTGGCCAAAAAATGGGCAGTTTTTTTTATTTTGGTGACCAAAAAATCTGAAAACTAGGTTTTTGGTCACCCAAACAGCCTTAAAGGCTGGTTTTTGGCAAATTGCCAAAAAACAGGTTTTGCCCATGTTATCCAAATAGGGTCGTATTTTGTATTCACTTGAGAATGGGCAGTTTTTTCTATTTTGGTGACCAAAAAATCTGAAAACTAGGTTTTTGGTCACCCAAACAGCCTTAAAGGCTGGTTTTTGGCAAATTGCCAAAAAACAGGTTTTGCCCATGTTATCCAAATAGGGTCGTATTTTGTATTCACTTGAGTTCTTTTTCTTTTAAAATTTGTTACTAATCATATCACATTTCAATTTCAACTTAGTTTTATTATTTGATGCTCCTAATTATAGTGATTTAGATTTACTGTTTTATAAACATAAGCACACATACATACATTTGTGTGTGTGCACAGTCGTATCCTAGTGTCCTAATTTTTTAAATCATCACATCGTGCAATGCAAAGCGTATCTGCAACATGACCCATTCCCACATCCGTATACATATGACATAAGTTTAGGTACAAAGAAATTTACAAGAGAAAATGTAGCCAGACAAGCAACGAGTTATAACCAATATCACTTAAAGAGACACGGTGGTTATTTGAACCACTACACCTTACCTTCTTTATGTCACTATTAGCAAAGGCGAGAGCACCTACACCTCCACATGCATCAATAGGAAGAATCACGCTGTCCACATCACTTGCCAATAAACAGCCGCTACCCAAGGAACCAGTGGTGGCAACAACATATTGAGGTGCTCTACTTAGCCCAGCAAGTACACAAGGTAGAAAGGTGAATCCAATCTGCTAGACAGAAATAAAAACTCATCTAGGTAGGAACCACAGTGACAATGTCAAATATCAGAATATTCTTAATGTCTGGGAGCAAAGAAAGTAATTTCATTCTTCTACAGAATAGTGCAAAAGTTCTCATCAAATTAAACATTTCAGATGTATGATTTTCAGTTAAAGCTAACAGCTGGTTTAGGACACTGTGACATTTAGATAAGTTTCAGACAATATTTCCGATTTATACAACTAAACGTTCTCAGAAAATATGTGCAACAAATAAACAAAATTTCATTTGAAAATGTAAGCAATGAAAGCTCCCTCATCATTCTTTGAGAAAGTAAAAGAAAGCAGAAATATTCAGAACAGATTTCAAGGCACTTCAGCTTTTACAATAATTCACTACTGCACTCTCAAGGGGAGCGAGAATCACCCTGAGCATTATGGGAACAATATGCCACATTTGACATAGTCATCACCATGCTATGTAAAATGAGTAGTTTCCCCAAGCCCTGTACCCGTGTCAGCAAAGCAGAACAGTGATACTGGTATTGGCACTCTTGGGCATGGGTCAAATAGGTTTTGGAGCTGACCTAACCAATTTTCTATATGATTTATAAAGGATGAGGGGCATCAGAGGACAAAAATACTAGTGTTCCAACAATTTGGAAATGACAAAGTTGTTCATCGTTGGGTTGCAGGTCATTTGTAAATTTGTTTTTAATTGTTTTAGTTTCACGGAAAACTACCCGGGTGCGGCGATGCAGCACTTTAAAAAAACTTGGGTGCGAGGGTGCGGGGAGGATATATATATATATATATATATTAACAGTTTTAGGTTAACACTGTGTATTTGTGTGCATTTATATATTTATATATATAATATAGATAAAAATGGACTTGATTAGGGTTAACTGAATCTACTTTTGGATAGAAATGGACCTCAGTGTGGTTTACTTCACCTAACACAAAGGAAGTTGTGTCCAAGTGTCGCAACCGCCTAGGTGCGAGTGCGACGCAGGTGCGGTGCCCTCTTAGAAGAATCCATGTGATATAGCCCGTCATGAACATTTGTCCTGTAAAATGTCCGTGTTAATTAAAAAATTTGGTCAAATACCCATTACTGCTCTCTCTCTCTCTCTCTCTCTCTCTCTCTCTCTCTCTCTCTCTCTCTCTCTCTCTCTCTCTCTCTCTTGGTTGATTTGGGGTTGCTTCCTTTATTGGAAATTAGCATAAATTTGGGGGATTTGGAGAAACTTTTTGATAAAGTTGTTTGTGGTTATCTGTAACCATTAGCAGAGATAATGAGGTGTGACTCTTCAGTGCTTTTTAATCCCACTTTGCTTTATGTTTAAAGTAAACCCCCACATATGTAGCTTAAAACCCATTAATTTGTCTGTGACAGATTTTTTGCATTCTGTTTTCATTGTGATGCCTCTTCATGGAGGGTGGTCCTATTTGTCATGTGGGTACTGGTAGAAGACAAATTTTCACTCCATGCAGACTTGGTCTCCAAAATATCTTTCACTAGCAGGTGGCTTTACTTGGATAAAGATGCTTCTTTGGATTGTATTTTCCTGCAATGTTTTAGAGAAAGTTTAGTAAATGCTCACTCTTGAATGCTCAGCCAAAGTTTCTCAGGTCTCTGTTTAAAGAAAATTATGAACCAAATTGCTTGGCATCAAAGGAAGGTTGCATGGTTAAAGGTGTTGAATTGGTGATGCAACGTACATAACACTCAGTTTTGGTTGGATCTTTGGATTTAGGAGGAAACCATCACCATCATCTTCCTGCACCTTTTCCATACAATAATAACATGCAAGATCATGTTTCAATCTTTTCTGTAAGTGTAGATCAGAAACCATATTGAAGATGCACATCTACAATTAAAATAACTTGAAGAGATGGACATAACGTAACTATTATGCAACTTCCGGTTGAACCTTGATATGGCTGTCAATGTCTATAGGAAGAAGGGTGTCATTGTTTCCATCTTTTTCCAATGCACGTCGTAAAATTCTGATTGATACTTGTTGAGCTGAAGGCCACTTGGAAATAGGGCCCTTCACCTAGAGCATATAGGTTTTTCTTCATCTCCAACAACAGATCACTTCATTTTGATAACATTCATATGTTTTTTTAATTGTCTTGCTTTTGCAGTATTTGAGTGCATATAGATGATTATTACTGGTGTAATGAAATACAAAATGCACAAATAGATACCTCTTATGGGCTTACAAACATACAAGAATGTGCACAAATACAGGACCTCTTATGGGTCAATACTGAAATGAAATGGGGATCTTCGAAACACGTGCTTTGATTAACAAGAGCAAGTGTCAAGAATGACAGTAAAGCACAACCCTTAAAAAGGGTATAACTGGAAACAAAATAAAAATAAAAATGTATTCTTTATTGATATGAAAAACCAATTGCTTAAGAAGCATTGGGGTGAAATACAAGAGGGGCTGCACCCCTTTATATACACAGCTGAAAGAGGACTCAATAGAGCTGTTGGGCACAGTCCAACAGCTCTATTTAGAGCTGTTGGAATGTGTCAGTCCAACAGCTCTATTAAGAGCTGTTGGACTGTGTCAGTCCAACAGCTCTATTGCTAGTCAAGTCTGGACAGGACTTGACTAGCAACAGTCATTCTAGTTCAAACTGAACTACATGACATAAAGACAAAAAAATAAAAATAAAGGAAAAAAAATACAGAAAAGAAAGAAATTAAAAATGTATTTATATATATATATATATAATAATATAATATTATTATATATACATATATGTACAGTTTTACATTTTAACACTCTCCCTCAAACTTACGGTACAATGAGCGAAAGTTTGTCTAAGAGAAAGTGAAATCGGGGAGCAGCGAGAGGCTTTGTAAAGAAGTCTGCTAACTGATATTCTGAAGTGACATATGGCAGATCAATTATCCCGTGTAGATATTCCTCTCTGACGTAGTGACAATCCATTTCGATGTGTTTGGTGCGTTCGTGGAATGTTCTGTTACTGAAATGGTAATCTTTTCATTTTGCCGAGAATACAATCTTTACAATCAAATGATTCAGAGTTACAAAATTTTCCTAGATTTGGAAAATGTTGGATTTTGGCTATATGTGGGTGACCAAGTCTCTTATGCCACAGTTCCAACTCTATTTTTTGAATATTATAACAAAAAGCTTTCTTCGGCATTTCCAAAAAATCCATGTAATAGAGTCCTCCTTCTCTATGGCCTTCCCCAATCAGCTTGCCTGACTGGCGATCCTGTACCCAACAACCATGAGAAGAAAAAGAAATATTACACCCATAATCAGAAATTTGAGATACAGATAAAAGATTTAAATTTAATTTGGGAACATGTCTAATTTCTGGAATAAAAAAATTTTTTGTTTTATAAATTTTTTCAAAATTTCCTATTCCTTCTATTTCAAGAGAAGTCCCATCAGCAGTAAAGACCTTTGACACACTTGTTTTATTTTTAACACATTTGGATAGACTTTGATTATTTGGGGTCATATGAAAAGATGCACCAGAGTCAAGAAGCCAAGAAATTTTACCTAAATCAGAAAAAGATGAGGCTGTTGCGCCGGTTGAAGCTTCAGATGAGGAAGAGGCACCTTTGATGAGAGGCTGAAGAATCTCCATTAGTTGGGCCAAGGAAACTGGTGCATCCTGATCTTTAGGCTCCGATCCAGCAATTGCAGCTCTTTTTTTTCTCAGCTCCTTAAGTTTGGGACATTGTGGTCTGTAGTGTCCCGGTTCATGACAGTGATGACAAATAACTTTCTTCTTATCATAGTCACCATTTTGTCGGTTAAAGTGAGAAGGCCTATATGATCGAACATGATTCCCTGGTCTAGACACGGCTAAAACGGAATCATCTTCAATTTTTAAAGAACCTTTCCGGAGACGATTTTTTTCCATTGTTAACTCTTCAATAGTTTCAACAATAGAAGGAATTTTTCCCCGGTGAAGTAGGGTCGATTTAGTGGTTTCAAATTCCGGCCTTAATCCAGTGATAAACTGGTAAAAATGTTCAGCATCGAGTTGTTTCTGACGAAGCTCGATGTCTTCGGCACAATGCCACTTTGGTTCTAAAAGGGAAAGTTCTTCCCAAAGTTTGGACAACCCATTGTAATATTCACGAATAGTTTTGTCTCCTTGTGTCATCATTCGAACTTTTTATTGGAGGTTGCACACGTGTGCAATATCTTTAAGGGAATACATATTCTTAAGGTATTCCCATGCCTTATCGGCATGATCAAATTTGGCAAGACTTGAGCATTTTTTAATGTCAACGCTATTGATAAGCCATGACATTATCTTCGCATGAGATATTCTCCATTCTTTCCATTTCTTCTCGTATGAGGCAATAGCCTTGATTTTCTCTTCTTCCGATAGAGGGACCTCTTTATCTCCCTCCTTTTTAGTAAGAGATAGCTTAGGTTCCGAATCGGAACCATCCACAATCCCCCATAAGCCTTTTCCCCATATATGGTGCTTCATGATTGAAGCCCATGTTACATAGTTCGTATCGCTTAGTTTCATAGGCATGATGGTGACTTTATCATTGTCATCCATCGATTACAAGGAGAGAAAGAATAGGGATAGAAGAGAAACAAGAAGGAAAATGAGAAAGAAAGAAAAAAAAAAACAATACAACAAGATGTGAAATCTTCTCCAATGAAGTGATAAAACACTTCTCTTCAAGTGGCGAACACTTTTGCAAACGGGCACGGAAACCGATGCAGCTTTTCCTCAAGATTTAGTACTTCCGCGGCTCTGATACCATGAAATGAAATGGGGATCTTCGAAACACGTGCTTTGATTAACAAGAGCAACTGTCAAGAATGACAGTAAAGCACAACCCTTAAAAAGGGTATAACTGGAAACAAAATAAAAATAAAAATGTATTCTTTATTGATATGAAAAACCAATTGCTTAAGAAGCATTGGGGTGAAATACAAGAGGGGCTGCACCCCTTTATATACACAGCTGAAAGAGGACTCAATAGAGCTGTTGGGCACAGTCCAACAGCTCTATTTAGAGCTGTTGGAATGTGTCAGTCCAACAGCTCTATTAAGACCTGTTGGACTGTGTCAGTCCAACAGCTCTATTGCTAGTCAAGTCTGGACCGGACTTGACTAGCAACAGTCATTCTAGTTCAAACTGAACTAGATGACATAAAGACAAAAAAATAAAAATAAAGGAAAAAAATACAGAAAAGAAAGAAATTAAAAATGTATTTATATATATATATAATAATATAATATTATTATATATACATATATGTACAGTTTTACATTTTAACAAATACAAAACACAATTACAAAGCCACTTAAGGGCAAGAACAACACATAAAAAATATAAAAATATTATTGGAGAAATGCTTGAGACAAGCATAATACAAGACAGGAGAGAGATACCTTTATATAGGCAAGAGGGACCCCAGAGAGTTGTTGGGAGCATCCCAACGGCTATAAATAGAGTTGAGTGATTTAGTAAATAACCACCTTTGATCACCGAAATTTATGGTATGATCACCGAAAGTTAAATATAGTTAAATATATATACTTATATATACAACTTAACACTCTCCCTCAAACTTACGGTGTGATCACCGAAAGTTTGTCAAGTAAGAAATGAAACCAGAGAGAAAGAAGCGCTTTTGTAGATAAATCAATCAGCTAAAATTTCAATGCTACATAAGGCAGGATGATAGTCTTCTTAAGATATTCTTCACGAACATAGAGGCAATCCATCTTGATATGCATAGTTTATTCATGAAATGTGTGATTGCCGGCTACATAAATGACGTTTTTATTGTCACAACATAACCTTGAGCGTGATTGCATATACACCCCCATGTCGTCCAACAATCTTCTAAGCCACATGATTTCAGATGTTGTGATAGTCATGGCACGATACTCAACTTTTGTTGATGATAAGGATACTTTCTGTTGCTTCTTTCATTTTCATGATACCAGTGAATCGCTTATAAACATGCAAAACCCTGTAGTTGAGCATCTATTATTAGGATCTCATCTCCAGTCATAATCAGTATAAGCAATTAATTCAAGTGGAAGGTAGAAGATAACAAAAGTCCTAATAATCCCCATAAAAACACTCATGTGTCCAGTTGTAGGAGAATGCTAAAACTGGCTTGTTGTATGCACTACATGAGAAATGTCAAGTCGGGTAATTGTTAAATAAGGCCCCAATCATTTGTCAATAAGGAGTGGGGTCTTCTATTTTTATCTTTTCATTAATTTCTTCATGAGTGTTAAGCCTCTTTTCATTTGTAATTTCAGACTTTTCAATAATCCCAGTGGCAAACTTGAATTGATTTAGTAAATAACCACGTGTAGAGTATGTTACCTCAATTCCCAAAAAAAAAATCTAAGGAAACCTAAATATGTCATTTCAAACATTTGTTTTAAAATACTTTTAATACAACTAACTGTAATGAGATATTGTGGAAATATAAAGAGTGCTTATAAGCACTTACAACAATGAATAAAAGAGACAATATCACAAATCCACTAAGGGACAATACAAGCACAAGCCTTTAAGAAGGCAACAATATAAAAAGCCTCTTATTGAAAAGAGAGAGAGCTCTCAAGAATGAAATATATACAAGGGGTTCACCCCTATTTATATAAGAGGGAGAGGAGAGAAAGGAAGGCCAAAGGCCTCAAAAGGAGAGCCCAAAAAGGGGCTCCCATGGAGTCGTTGGGAGCCCCCAACGGTCACATTTGTGACCGTTGGGGGCTCCAACGACTCTATGGTTGGAGCCCCTTTTGGTCCTTAAAAAATACAAAAAAGAAATATACAAAATAAAAAAAGAAAATTACATTTTAACAAAACTCAAAAATAGTTGTTTTCTAAAACAACTATGTGAAATTATAAAAATACCCCTATCGGGTATTGATGTAATATATATATATATATGAGGTACATTTTAACACTAACTCCTTGTTTGTCTCCTCAAGTAACGATCATGTCATCAATATAGAGAAGAAGAATAACGACGCATGTATCAGATTACTTAACAAACATAGTATAACGAGATTTAAAACTGAGTTTAACCATAACAGAACTAAATCTATCATAACAAACCTTAGGAGACTGCTTCAAACTATATAGAGCCTTTTTTACATGAAGAACCTTTGTTGCCAAAATTTCATATCCTGAAAAAGGATCTATGTATACTTCTTTAAAATCACCGTTTAAGTGCACAAAGCAAAGTTGAAAATATTGTATTGTTACGTGTATCGATCAGGCCCAAAATAAAATACATATTGTATCGTATTATATCATAAAAAACATAATTTTTTAACAAAAAAAATCTAAAATTTTCAAAAAATCAAAAACAAATAGCAAAAAATCTATTAAAAAAACATGGTTGGCATTCTAGGAGCTCGGTATCGGATCGGCCACATCCAACTCAGTGACTCAGGCGAGTCAACTCAGTGACTCGAATGAGTCATGATTTTTATATAATTTTTTAAAAATAAATTATAAATATGCAATTTATAACACAAAAATGCACGCATTATTACTAAAATTAACATATAAGTGTGTTTAACAATCCTCTCAAAAAATCATATAATAATAATATAACATTATACAATTATAGAAGTGTGTATGTGTGTGTATATATATTTGATTTATATAAAGTTATTTCGTAAATATAAAAATTGAGTATATTAATTTTAAATAAAGATTTCTTATATATATGACAAACATATGTAATTTCAAAGTTTCAACGTTTCCACTTATAGAAAAAGAGTAACCTATATTTATAGGTAAAAAAATACGATAAAGAAAAAGAGAAAAAAAATCATGATTGGAAAAAACAAAATGGAGTTAAAGTTGAGAATCGTGATTGGCAAATGGAGCGAGGGATATTTAAGAAGCAATTAAAGGAAGCATGCTTAATTGTGTATAGGGACGGTGCCTAAGTTTATTCAAAATAATAATTTAAAAAGAAACTACCTAAAAAATTGCCAACTACTTGCATCCACAAAACTGAGGTCATTAAAAAAGGTCAAAAGTCATCCTTAATTGGGCCTAAGGAATAGTGCCTAACGTTTTAAAATGAGATGGACCTAATTAGAAAATCAAACTTTATAAAAAAGTGTAAATTGCATGCAAGGAAATAAGTGGTCATTAAAAGAATGTCTAATTGGGTGTAAGGGCGGTGCCTAAACATATTAAAAAAAGTAATTAAATTTGTTGCTGAAAACAAAAAGTAAATGGCATTTTGCGGACTCAATCGAGTTGCAAAAAACTCGGTCAGCTCGGCCAAGTTTCAACTAACTCGAACAAATCAGAATATGGACTAGGTCGAGTCTAGACCTAACTGAGTCCTATTGTTTTGCTGACTCGGTTAGGTACCGATACGAGGCAACTCAGGCGAGTCACGAATTGACTCATTGAGTTTTCCAACCATGAAAAAAATCATAACACATGAAACAATGATAAATTACGGAAAATACAATCATCAAATCACATATGGAGTATTTATGTCTCATTTTCGTCATACATATCCTCCCAAGGTTGTACATACCCAATTTTGCCTCACTCATTTCTTTTTCTTGTCCTTTTTCTCTCAAACTAGTGAATAATTGTTGGCATTGCCACTTAACAACATTCGATAAATTTCTTGATATGTAGGCCGCAAGAGAAGTGTCTCAGCTAAATGATGCTTTAACCAAGAGATATCACCCGAAAAAATATCATGGCAATACTTGCACTCGATTTTCAATCAGTTTTCACTCATTACTTGAGTGCCCTATTGCCATGTTGGATCATCTGATGACATCTTTCCCCAAAAAAAACTCAATAACAAGTAAAAAATAGGGATTTTTTAGCTTAACTCACTTCCTTGAGTAGAAAAATAGTGAAAATACACTCTCGAGCAAACCGCAAAAGCCCTCTCCCTTGCACACGGATCGGCCCCTAAATCGCTCTCACGACTCCTAGGTGTTAGAGGAGTGTAGAGCCTGATTTCTACCTTGCTATAAATCTGTAATTTTTATAATTTTCCCAAAATAGGTTGCTAGACTCCTTGTATTTAAAGAGGGCAATCTATCTTTTGTAAGGTGTGTGTATTTCAATCTTAATAATGGATCTCAGTGCAACTGTAGACTTAAGCAACTCTTGCCGAACCACGTAAAATCCTTGTTCTTTGTGGTTGATTTTTTCTCTTCTTCTCATTTTTGTTTCTTCGATCTATCGATAGTGCAATATATCAAGACTGTATTGAGTTGTTCCCCAACACTAGGGTGCATGGATATCCCTCTAATGGCCTCTAAACAAATGAGAAAATCAGCCCTTAAGAGGTCGTTAAAACCAAAAAAAATAAAAAACAAGTTTCAGCCCTTTTTAAAGTGTGTTGAAGGTGTATCGTACGATACGGTATGATACAAGGGTATATTGCACAATACACTAGATATGGATACGATACACACTTGTGTCGCAATACGAGTGTGTATTGTATCGTTGTTGCTCATAGTAATTGTATGCATTGTACTGTAGACAACATTGGTGCAAAGGTTTCATCATAATCTATACCATATTCTTAGGAATAGTCTTTGGCTACTAACCTAGCTTTATATTGTTCTATGGAGCCATCACTCTTAGTTTTAACCTTTTACACTCATCTACAACCTATGAACTTTTTTCCTTTTGGTAGATCTTTTATTTTTCACGTATTAAATTTTTCTCAAGCTTCAACCTCAATGTTCATGACATCTATCTATTCAAGATGATTTTTGACTTGTTTATATGTACTGGGTTCGAAATAGGAGAATATTTTCGCTAAGCAAGCTTTATATTGAGGGGAAAATGACTCACTGGACACAAACTTATATGGGGGTCCATAGTCTCTAGTGAATCTTCTAAGGGTATTAGATTCATGTGACTCAAGGTTAGAATATCCTTCTAAGGCACTAGGCTGACTATCATTACCTCTTCTTCTATATTAAATAACTGAAGGTTCACTTCCATCTACATCATTGTTCTCATCACAAGGAGTATTTAGTTGAAGTTTTCTATTCATAGTACCAATACTGAAAGAATCTTATTTCTAGGAAGCAACTCAAACAAAAAGGAATAATTACTAGCTTTCTTAGAAACATTTTGATCAAATGAACTTTCTTTTTCCAAAAATGTCACAATTTTAGAAATATAGAGTTTATTATTTTTTAAATCATAACATCTAAAACCTTTAACTCCGCTTGTGTATAACTGTTTAGTTATACACTGTCGGTCCCAAGCCCGGATAAAGGAGGAGGGTTGCAGTAGGCCTGTGACAGCCCGCATAAAAACTTAGTCATACCCTATGAATATGAACTAATATGAGAATTTCGTTGGGGCGTTCCCTACTGAGCGACGCGCTGTACTCTATAGGCCCGGAGGCAGTGATAAATGGGCAACGGTTGCTAGGTCATCGCCCGGAAGCGACGCGTCACACCAGCGCCCGGGTGTGGTGTCAAATAGGCAAGGGTTCCCTCACTTTGTTGGACGGGTGGGGGTAAAGAAGTTAGTCCAAGACCATAAACTTAGGTTAGCCTCTTGGAACATAGGGTCTTTAACTGGTAAGTTGGTAGAGTTAGTAGATGTTATGTGTAAGAGAAAAATTGATATTTTATGTCTACAAGAGACCAAATGGGTAGGTGAGAAAGCAAAAGTGATAGAACCTTTGGGATATAAGATTTGGTATACAGGAATAAATAGGAATATGAATGGAGCAGGGGTTGTTATGAGTCGTGAGTTTATAGATAATGTAGTTGAGGTCCGTAGGAAGGGTGATAGGATTTTGCTTATTAAATTAGTATTATGTACGAATATTATTAATATTATTAGTGTTTATGCACCTCAAGTAGGTTTAGATGATTCCATTAAGCGTCAATTTTTTGGAAGGTTTAGATGGAGTAGTACAAGGGATATCTTATGGAGAAAGGCTTTTCATCGGCGATGACCTTAATGGGCATGTAGGCATTAGTAGAGATGGATTTGAGAGTATCCACGGAGGCTATGCTATAGGAGTAAGAAACGAAAGTGCAGAAAGAATTTTAGATTTTGGTTTGTCCTATGATATGATCTTTGCAAACACCGGTTTAGGAAGAGGGAGTCTCACCTAGTAACATTTAAAAGTGGGGTTAATATGAGTCAGATAGATTTTTTCCTACTTAGAAAGAAAGATAGGGGTTGTTGCATCGATTGTAAGGTTATACCGGGAGAAAGTGTAGCTACACAACATAGTCTTAATTTTAGATCTTAGAATTAGACAATGCCGCAAAATAGATAGACATAGGATAGATCCTAGAATTAAGTGGTGGGCACTGAAAGGAACTAAACAAGGAATGTTTGTAGAGCAGGTAGTTAATGTTTGTGTGTGTGTGTGTGTATGTGCTTGCATGGATAAGGGGGCAAGTGTAAATAAAGGAAAACCACTATGACGGATTATTCTTGTGACATAGTCTACCAGCTCAGTGCACTGGCTTGTGTAAAAACATGAGAATCCTTTACAAAGAATACATGTGCAAATCACAAAAAAAATGTGTATAGGCACCCGTCTGTGTGTGCTTACAAACATGTGCAAATCATATTATTTGCCCTGCTTATAAGGCTCGTGATTCTCTACAACCAAAACAACACTAGATAACTTGATCAATGAATTCTAAAAATCTCAAACAGCTTAGGCTTGGTTCAAAAAAGAGAAGGCACCAATCCTGCACAAGGAAAAGCAGGATGAAGCTCATCAAAAAATTATGAATGGACTAAAATAACCATATTAATGGTGAACAGGATATTAACCTCTTCAGCAGCAGATTTGGGGCATAATGTGGAGTCAAGTGGCAGAGGCAACAATGCAGGAGCATGAGCACATGGGATGCAGAACTTTTCTACAACTAAATGGCTGATGATTGCTTCAACCCCAGCCAATGTATCAATTCCCTACAAAAAACAGATGTAGCAATCAACTTTAGATAGGTCATTCACTTTAATTATTGGTCAATATAAGGAGATCAATTATAGAGAAGAGAAAGTATTAATGGCCCTGAGCTTGTAACCTTTCCCTGTCGATAATCAAAGAATTCCTCCATATCATCATCAGGAAAGCGGCCCACAACTGCAATGGCATCTATCTGGGAAGAGCTAACCAGTGTCTCCACAGCTCTCAATAAAGAACCAGGTTTCCCAATCTTCCCAGTTGATTGCCCTGACTCTGGATCAATCCATTTCTCAACCTGTCAGCAGTTTTTAATCTTATAATCAATGTTCAAATGTAACAGAAATCCTTTTGACCATATTGAGATTCAAGAAATTAGGGCAAATAGAACAAGAGAAAAGTGAGAGAGAAAACAATAGAACTTTATTAGCTTGAGAACAAAGAGCTATTCTACATAAAAGGACGACCCCACTTTTTGGTTACACTACAAGAAAAAAACTGTCCACCCTATAACTTCCTATACAAATACAACAACATTGCTCATTAAATAATACATGTACAACATTGAAAGGGTAGCACAAAAGAGCACATGCAAGTAGTAATACAAATGATACATTAGCATATTACACTTCTCAACAGATCACTCACTTCATTACTGTTCCCCATTTTTCAGAACTGAATACTAATGTCCAGAGAAGCATCATTTCTAAATGAAATACTTGAGCAAACCAACTAGTTTAAAGCAGTGCTTAGGATTGAACGTGTCTTCATTGTTCATTTATGAAACAGCATAGTATGTTATTTTGAGAATTTGCTATAAATATAATGTGATTGGAGAAGCACTAAACATATGATTGGAAAAAACAGTGCATTCCAACCTTCAGCTGCAGTGAACTGCCATGAAAGTTAACAAGGAAATACAAAGGCCTATTATTTCATTGAAACAGATGTCTCAGGCACCTAAGCAACTACAGCTGATTCATATTGAATGAAGCCTAGAACAAAAAACTTTCAAGAAAACAAAAGCTGTAGCTAAGTAACAAGGAAATGAAACAAGAGTACCCCAGATCAACAAACGCAAGAACATTAAACTATAAAACCAAACAAATGAAAGAGTGAGATGTGATAAGCAGTCGATAGCATGCACAAACAAATGAATGCAACAGAATTGTTACGGAAAGCATCTTTTTACATATCTAGAGAATAAGAGGAGCTAATAAGAGATCCAAAGATATACACTGACAGAAATGCTTTTATTATCACTAACAAGTAGGAGCATCTGTGCTTCCTCTCTTACCTTCAGATATATACCCTATTGACTTCTTAAATATAAGGTTATCTGGCCTCAGTTCTTCCAGAAGACCCAATAACCTCATCAGGAAGGGGTGGTGACTTTAGATATGACATATAGCAGTAGCTCACAAGGTGCAGTTTTCTATTTGTTTGATACAAGTGTTTGAGATCATGAATATTTTGATCACTTGCACGTGTGTGTATGTCAAACTTTCTGGTTGCGTTGTATATATGATCAATGTTGTGCATGTGTGTGCATGTGTCTTAACAAATAAGGAATCAGATTGCTCTTACAGTTCTGTCAGTCCTATATAGGTTATGATTGGCATTTTGCTTCTGCTTCTTCCATGGTAGCTAGTTGTAGATCTAGAAACGAGCAACCTTTGTCGATAAGTTTCTGTGGATTTAGCATGCGCTACAAACAGATAGCCTAACATAAGACAAAATTTTACAAACCAAATATTGCTTTAGGTTTCTCCATAACTAATTTAAATCCTGCCATGACCAATTGATTTTTCCACCATTAACAACATTAATTGAAGCCTGCATGTATTCAGTATTAAACGAGATAAAACCATTAAACTTTTAAAGTACAAAAACCAGTGCAGGACCTTAAATCTAAAATTCTTATTAAATCAAGCTAAATAAAGCCACATGTCAGCTATGTTATCGTCCTTCAATAAGGGTGGCGACAGCATTGCCCCATGTTATTTAGCTTGCCCAAACTAAAACTATTTTTGTTCATAATTTTAAGAGTGAACAACCCAAGCTCGCAACCAGCATGTACCCATAGCATTAAAGGAATGGTGGCATTTTTTCTTTCCCGATCATCATTTCTTTGTTTCACCTGATTTCTGAAATGCTACACTTTCCCCAAAAACAAACAATGGGTACACTAGGTGGAAAAAAAACATAAAACAAAACAATGATGGACAACTGCTCCAGTTCAAGTATGTATTGATTGGTTACAAATTATAGAAAAACTGTACTTTATAGTTTATCCTATGTAGTCAAAAATGCTAGGTGGTGCCTAGTTGGCAGACCCCTAAAAAGACTAGTCGATGATTATGCGGGACTAGTTGGACAAGTCAGTACCCCAATTAAAAAATAAAAAAGTATATAAAATATACCTAAAAATATGTTTAATTCTTTTAGTAATAAGATGTTTTCATCTCGCAAATACAAAATTACACATGCTTTTACAAAATATACATAACCAGCATATACATATATAATTGCCCACACACACACACACAGACATCTTTTATATATTTATATATATATATATATATATATATATATATATATATTTTTATATATATATTATTTATACGAAAGAAATCATCTTGTCAGCCTTTCAAAAAAAATCATAGAAGTACAGTGACACATACATACATAAATAACATATTACATAATAAGTAATACTGAACATGCTTTCAGACTTTTATAGAAAATTCACAGAAACTCACACATATATACAAATAAAATAACACACACACACACACACACACACACACACACACACACACACACACACACACACACACACACACACACACATATATATATATATATATCACTTTCAGCCTTTAACAGAAAAATTCATCAGAAACAAAGTAACACACATATATATAAAAAACATAATCAATTAAAATTAACTGTGCATGATTTTAACGTTTCACAAAAAAGTCCCAAAAACACACGCACACGCACACGCACACGCGCACGCTCACACACATATAATATTATCAATATATATAATTAACTAAGCATGTTTTCATCATTTCACGGAACAAAACACATGAACATATATATAATGACTAAACTTTCCTTACTCCTAGGTGAGGGCAGCTTAGTCGCCTAATTCAAAATAAATACTTTTAAGGTACCCACCTAGTCGGCGCTTTTGACAACATGGCTTTATCATGAGTGCAAGCACCTCGGTGCAATCTCTCACCATTTGGATGGACAATAAATTTCCTGTGCCTTTTGCTAGTTTGATGAGATTGCACATTTGATTTAGCATTTCCTAAATTAATAAAATGAGAGCATTCAACTTTGGAATCTTTGCCGGTACCTGAAGAGGGGCATCCGTGATAACATATTCAACAACGGGCAAACCGAGAGACGCTCTCGTTGCATCAGCAACCTGCAAATGACGAACTCGCAGATCTTCCTCGATCCCGGCATCAAGAACTAAGCCGACCTGAGGGCAAAACCTGAAGAAAGATAATAAACGAGGAAAAGTTTGCAGCTTTTGAAACACAATTCAAGTTTCTTGTGCATCTGTTCCAACCATTTGACGGTGCAAGCTGAGGAAGGAGTAAGTTAAGCACCTTGTTCTGGTGGACGGGTTGCAGCCCCCACAAGCCCCGTGCGAACATGTCAAGGGCGTAGCCTTCGACGTACCACACGCTTTCCATCGGCCAGTAGAGCATCGCGGCGTTCAGAACCTGTTGCAAAGAGTAAAAGACCTCTCATTCCTCTCACCAACCAATCCAATCGAGACGAGAGGAGAGAAAAGGGTGGTGAAGAGGAGGAGGAGACGTTTGGGTGGGAGATGAGGTTTTCGACGACGGAGCAGAGGGCGCGGGCGATGGGAAGCGCGTCCCCAGCGAAACCGCCGATGGAAGCGCCGACGCCAGTCGGAACGATCATCACGCTCGTGTAATCCCTCCTCCTCCCAACCCGCCGAGAGCACGACCCAATCGGAGTTGTCGGCCGCTTTGTCCCACGGAAAGGGAGACGTCGTCGTGGAAGAGGGAGTCTGAGGGAGGAAGGAGAGGAGGAGATGCAGAGAAGGGTCGTCATTTCCCGCTCCCAAGCTTCTTTCTTCCTCCCGATAAGCTCTTTTTCAGTTCCCTCCAAGTAAAATTCGTGGGCGGGTTGGTCCTGAACCATATATATATATATATATATATATATATATATATATTAGAAATGGAATATGTAAACTGGTATTTACAAAGATTTTTATTGGTTTATTTAAAAAAAAAATCAGTTTTACTAATGTTATCTGCTTGGCTTTGTAGAAAAAGACTTTTAGATCATCCCACTCCCATGTATAGATCTTTTAAGGTATGAAAATCAATTGGTTGGAATTTTTGTAAATATTTAAGCATATAAAATCATATTTCTTGATCTGATCCAATAGTCAATTCTAAGCAAATGGACCACGCTGAATGCATCTAAAGTGTTATGTTTGTAAAAAACCTATGAAAACCTAGGTTCATACTAATTTACATATGTTCTCTCTCTTTATATACATGTAGTCACTGAAATAAGAGAAGGGAATATGAGAGTTAATGTGTGAACCGGAAATTTCTTAGATTTTTTGTTCTTTTCTACTGAATCTAAGCGTACTGATGTGATCTACATATTTGGTTTTATAAGAACTTGTTCTTGAATCATCAGATTTGATGCATAAATGAGATTTTTCAAGGCTTTAAAATCAATGACGGGTGATCTTCATAAATATTCAAACATTCAAAAATCACATTTTTCATCTAAAATCCGCCATTCATAGTTGATTCCTAGCAAATTCACTGCCAAGCACATCCACATTGTTGGATTTGCAAAAAAAGTGTTGAAAATGCCCATATTTCTAGTTCTCATATTTCATATGAGAATTAAAAATATGGGAATTTTCCACAAATGAAGAGAACTAAAATATTTGCAGATTATGAGCAATTGATTTTATAGTCTTAAAAAAATCTTGTTTATGCATCAAAATGAGGTGATATTAAGAGCGGGTTCGTATACAACCAAGAGTGTAGATCACATTCGTATGGTTAGATTCAAGAGAAAATAACAAAAAATCCATGAAAATCGTGGTTTTCAAATTAGTTCTCATATTCTAAGTACTACATATAGTCACTGGAATATGAGAACCCAAATATAGGCATTTTCAACACTTTTTATACATATCCAACCACGTGGATGTACTTAGCATGGTGAATTTGCTAGGAATCAACCATTGGATCGTGTATTTTCGATTAAAAATGTGATTTTTGAATGCTTGAATATTTATGAAGATTATGAGCCATTTATTTTAAAGCTTTAAAAAAAATAACACTTATGCATCAAAAGCAGATGATTTAAGAGCCAGTTCTTAAAAAACCAAACATGTAGATCACATCCATATAGTTAGATTCAAGACAAAAGATAAAAAAAATCCATAAAAATAGTGGTTCACACATTAGTTCTCATATTCTAGTGACTCATATACAAGAAAGTATTTGCTACTATAAGAAACTAATGATCTAGAAATCATAGGTGCAAGTTACTCAGTCCAACCAACATGGTTTGTTTGCTAAGGATCAAGCCTTGGATTGTGCTTTTCTGATGTAAAAATGCAATCTTTTGAGTTATGAAATTTTGTATATTAAAAACCTAATTACTTGTCATAATCACATGATTCCAAACAAGTTTCTACTAAACTAACCATGTAAATCACATTTGTAACATTTGATCTACAAAAATAATAGAAAATTTTGAAGAAAATTTTGATTTATACTCGATAGTTCCTTACCTTCATTAGTAACCAATATTTACCCTATATATATCCAAACTTAGAAGCCTCTGGCTTCGGTCCTAATCCCATCTGGCAATATTATATAACAACTTTCCAGTGCAACGGGATCAGACATGAGCCAGATCGTATCAGATATGAATCCAAATCCGAATCCCAAGTTTAAACAGTTAAACACAATCCGGATCCTAAACCTATCCAATCTGGTATGGCTGTTCTGAGTCTAGAATGCATGATGTGGCCAGGGATGCAAATGTTTTGGATTCAGTTCACATGACCGTTTAGTTGGGTTTCCGGGTAGCCGAAGTGGATCCGATCAATAATCAGATCTGGACTCAGTTTTGTGTTTTGCACTTGGATATGAGTTGGAGAACTAATAAAATCCAGATCTGATTTGAATCCCAATACATGTAATTGTTAGAATTTAGGCCATGTTTGAGTGCCGGTGTTGCACAGTAGATGATCTGGGTGACAAAAGTGGAGAATAAAATGGGTGATGAAAGTGGAATCGTCAACGCCCTTTTTAGCCTGTGGTTGAAATGGCTAATCTCCACTCCCATCTCCCAAATTCTGTTTCCAAGCATCAATTAGAGTATCTGGGGCAGCTAGAATTTATTAATTAAATTCCCCATCACCCTTCCCATATCCAGCTCCCAAACAGCGCCTTAAGGTAGTCAGATCCAAATTCAGACTGATGCTCTTCCAACTTTGGATCTAATTATGATAGACCCAATTAAGCCGGACTTAGTAATATGCCCAGATCCGACCCACATATATCCTTTACTTGATGTGGTAAAACTGGAACTGGTAAAAATCATTAAAAATAAACTTCTTACATGTAAGAGATGCAATCACATTGGATTTCATCCTGAATTTGAAGTAGTTTCATCCAAAAGGCCAATCTGAATCTGAAAAGAATCCGTGTGTGAAATTATGAAACCGATTCATATGCACATTGGCCACTTGTTTTAAGGATATTTTACAGGAAAATGATATGCCAAATTCAGATCAGATGTCTGACTATATCTGATCCGTTTGCACCCCTTTTTTTCTTTGGCTTTCGCCGAGCTGCTAACAATGTACTTGGTGAAGCAACAAGGCATGAACTTTAACTGAACAAAATTCAACAGTAAAATCCTAATGCAAGAGACCCATATCCACTGCAATAATAGGGTTCAGTAGAAAGACAAACAACTTTGCAGCACCAACATCCATGTATTTTGCAAACTTGGCAAATGGCAAAATTGCTTAGATATTCATAGTTCTATAAACCTAAAACAAAGCAGCAGCCATACAACAAACGAAGCATATTCAGGTGTACATGAGAAAGCTCTCACAAATGTGTTACTGGTTGAGATAAGACTGGTATAACAAAGGAACTTAAAATTGGCGACAACTTTATAGGTGATTATTTTGAAGAAATATTAGGTTGCACAAGAAAAGACCTAAGAAACATTTAAGAAATGTTAGTTGTGGCTTTTAATATCTCCAAGAATCTCAAAAACCTGTTCAACTTTTCTAGTAGCCTTTTCATATCCGAAAATAGACAGTTGCTTAAAATGGTGATCAAAATTAGAGAGTTGCAAGTCGTTTGGTTATGTTTAAGGCTAACTATACGGCTGTGAATTCTAAGAGGTTTTCAAAAAACATGTTGCTATTAGGCATTTTTTTTAAAGAAGCCAACAGTTGTTTTAATATTATTTTAATGGTTTTAACATGTGTCACGTTTGATTGACACCAAATATTTTTTAACCGATTCAGAACGATTCACTTGAGAATCGGTATCAGCCAATTCAGGGCTGATACCGATACTGACAACATTGGTTTTCCCAAGGTTTGTCAAATTAAAATTTAAACGCCATAACAAAATCATGTTATATTCATGTATTCATATGAATGACATGAACATATATTGAATGTTCAAATGAGCGGCAAAGTATCACATTCTTTGAAACATTTTCAGAAATACCACAGCATTTGCAATCATAGTTTCAACAAATTATTGTTTTTGGTTTGCAATTTGTCAACAGTCAACAGCTTGGTGTAATTCTTAAGACATAGGCCAATTTCTGGTTGAGAAAGATGGTTATAAAAGCTAAAGAATTGAAAAGTCTTAATTATCACTGCTAGGTAGAATTTCTCGAGATTTTCTTTCTACTTTGGTATAATGCATCAAAAGGAAATCAATCATGCCGTTCATTTGACTACCAGCACCAGGAAGTAAGAACACATTGAGGTGGATGCGCTTGAATGTAGCATTTTCTAAGCTACTGCAGATCATTGCAGTAACCCTCAAACCTCCAATTATGCTTGTCTAAAGGAACTTGTCTTACCAACTGCATAACAAATGACGTGATCAATCAGATCATCAACCAAATGCCTTCATTGACTGCTTGGAAACTGCTTTCAAGGTGCAGGATCAAAACTCACTATTGGAAATCATAAATACAAAGCTGTCATAGCATAACGTTACTGCTTATACTTTTCTGCAAACTAAACAGACAAGTCCTTCGGATGTCGAAAAGAGATCAGCTTCAAACTGCACGCAGCAAAAATCGGGACATCACAAAAGCCATCAACCAAGGATTCACAGGGATAAGAGAGCAAACTGTTCCTGTCGATTCATTGTGGCGTAATAATTCACATTGGTTAAATTACTATTGCGTAAAATGCCTTAACAGCTGCCTTACTATTGCGTAAAATGCCATCAACCGTAAATTCACATTAGTTCCTGTTGATTCATTGTTGTGAAGAATCAGCTGCTACTAGCCACAGTCTGGTCAGTTTCATCATCAGTTTTTGATAAAAACATCTCCAACTCTTGGTGGTGATGTTCATTGATATCAAATAAGATTATGCTAATCACCTAGTACCATAGCAGGCTAAAAACACAACAACCAGAGCACTGAATCAATGATATACTTGAATAGGAAACGATATCTGGTAAGATAAAAAAAACGTGGCAAAGAAAAATAACACAAAAGATAACTTTCTCTCGAGACCTCAAAGAAACATCTTTTCCAGAAATGATACATGCCACAGCGACCCTCCCTTCACCCTATAAACCATCCTGCTCGAGAGAAGAGGATCTACATGGTTCCAAACCTCAAACAAGAAGGGGCCTTCTTCCTCGCCAACTCAATTTTATACACATTCTCTGTGATCCCACAAGGAATAAGCCTGAGAAAATAAATTATAACCCAATATAAATCCTTGATTTACCGTGTCCCCTTCCTCAACCAGCCACTAGTATCACCTTGCTGCCACAGAAGATCAACGATAAGCAGGCAGCTTCCTCATAAAAAGTAATCTGGTGTTCTTCGAGTCACATCTGGCTCACCCCGCCGTGGAGCTGGTTCAAACTGTAGCAACAGGTAACATTTAAAAAATGGTCAAGTGCAAGCACACAAGATATGTGTAACATAACACGCAAGCATGCAGACACACCCAGACATATGCACAAGACGTGCACACAAGCAATATACCTGAATAAATGTATGACCTTTACAATCATCAACTTCCAAGATTGATGCCATATTTCCACATCGGTAACAATAATTGGGTGCACTAAAAATTGTAACCACTTTTTGCTCCTGAAGAAAGGAAAAAGGGTTTATAAACCACCCACAAAATCTAGAGAATATATAAAAGCTAGCAGAGAGAGAGAGAGGGAGAGTTACATGGCCCCAATTGTAACCTTCCATGACAAGTTGGTGAGCTCTAGCTATGAGCTTCAAATTGTTGGTATGGTTGAACTGCTCGGATATATCCTGTGCTCAAAACATAAATTAGGTTAGAAAACCAAACTAAAAGATGGAACATGTACAAGAGACTGCACATAGGTAATACCTGGCCAAAAGTGTATCCAGCTCCACGTGGTGATATACCCCACCCACATCGATCATCAGGATCAGACCACAAGAGATCACACATGGGCCCTTCATGAGGGACTTCTTGGACACGATCAAAATTTCGTATGTTATCCAGAGTCTCAATAGATGGTGAGAGGCCACCATGCAGGCAAAATATTTCAGACTCTACCTACAAAAGACAAAATTTAGGAGAAACTAATGTTAAAGAGGACATGCATACATCAAAATAATTAGAACATTTTCTAGCATTGACAAATCTCAATAATACTCATGAAATCATATCAAACAACAAATCATAATGTAAATAACCTAAGCATGCATGCAAAAATTCCTTTAAATGGCAATCGAGTAACCCCATAGTTACCAGAAGCATCTAGGTGCCCAGGGAAGCGTGTGATTTGAAAACGTGAAGTGCAGTGATTCCCAGAAAGTAGAGGAAGCACAGCATAAAACATGCTTCCCTCCTCGCTTTACAAATCAATTTCCCCTTGCTTCCCTGCTTCCACTCCCCACATCACATCTCATATCTAATTTGTATCCTGGTAACTATGAGTTGGAAACTAGTAAACTCCGAGTATCTGAATTTAAAGAGCTTCTCAAAACAATTGTTGATCCAGCAGGCAATTTTGAAAAAGGAACCAATGAACATTAGGCAATTAAAATTTCCTTGTCATTAATAAGATATTTTAGCTGACATTATCTATGAACAGGTTGAGGATTCTTCAAAGAAACACAAATAAAAGACATTCACACTAGAAATCAATGCAAAGTCTAACAAGATTGCAACAACAACTGTTTGAAACAGATATGGGGAGAATATGCTTGGACAAGAACTCTGTCTGCATGCTTTTCAACTGTCCATATGGCATCATCATCATGTTAGTAACCACAAGCAAGAAGATTTTAGAGCAAAGATCTTAGCAAGAAAATTTTCTCCAATTTTGTGCTATCATTGAATCATTAGGAAATGAAGAACAGAATAATGGAGCCTGGACACATGAAAAAACATATTTAAAAAAGACAAGATAAAGAACTGAAGTATCATCTGCATTTTCTGATCTAATATCTTCTTTATTCTCTTTCCCCCCTCCTTTTTCGTTTTATTCTTTGCAAGTAGAGCTGTCATTCATATGAGCCAGAACTTGGGCTTTTTCCTTCATCATTTTCTTGAACATATGTAACTATTGTACTAAGGTTCATGCCCTCATGTCCATAGCAAGCTTTATTTAAAAATAATAGGAAGATATCCTACAAAGCAGTTCTATGAAAACATCACAGCAAAATCTATAAAACTTGTAATACAATTGGTAGTACATGCCCATGTTTTGTTCTTTCCAAGAATTATGTTGCTTATTCACCAATAAACTATGCAAAGCATAACTCTTCATCATTTTAACTCACTGTTGCATCTGACCATGTAGATATTTGCAAATATTTATTTTTCTCTACTAATTTGAGTAAAGCATCTGCTACCACTTGGCCATCATCAGCTTCCTTACCATTTACCACTGAAGGATTTGATGGAAGTTATACATGGTTGTTCTGATCTATGCATTTCATAAATTTGTTACATTCTAACATTAACCCATCTTAGCTTGAAACCTACTCTTTCTAATTTACCAATTGATTGTTCATAAAACCAGATTTCCATAAAATCACTGCATGATGCCAATCACCAACAACCAAGGTGCATTGGCAGCATATCACAACTTGGTTTGAGAACTTGAATAATTTTTAAAGAGCACGTAAGCTAAGAAGCACAATACTGCTGATTCAAAATCAGTTCTTGGAAGGTGAACAAGAGAGATTTAATCAGAGGAAACATGGAGCTCATCAAGCAATACTAATATGACTGCATTAAATATCATCTTTAAAAGGACTTTACCTCTATAAAGGTAAATGAAAAATAAAGAATTAGAAAAGCAACCAAATGGATCAACTAGCAAAGCAAATGGCTCAACAAGACAGATTAAACAATAGCAGATGAGCGCAAGATCACATGCACATAAAGAAAAAAATAAATATAAAGTCACCACAAAGTAGGGATGCCAACAGATCGGATCCAAATCGACTAAATACATAGGAAAGTCGGATTTGGATCGGGACAGAACAGTCAAAATTCATAAAATGTCTATACTGGATTCAGTCCGTTTGCATCCCTACCACAAAGTCAGGCTGGAAAAATAATTTCTGTCATTTTGTGTCATGTCTAGTCTGCTTCTAAGAGTCAACTCAACCCAAAGCTATTAAATGTGCATTTCTTGGGTATGGGAAACTCAAAATGGGTGTACAGTATTTGAAAAGCTAAGCCCTAAAGCAGGGAGCCCTCTCAAATCAAGGGATTAGCCTAACTGAAGGGATAAATGTTTTCACTTGAGATCTGTAGAATGAGGTGATGCATAAGTTGCCCACACAAGGGCTCCACATATCTAGCTAGGTAAGTCGGCTTAAGGCATTCATGTTGCACGATGTCACAGGTTTGATACCTGAGGTGTGCATACCCTACGGCCAAAGGGGGTGGCCAAGAGGTTTTAATTGCATGAGGGTGCGCCATACGACAGAGCGTGAATCCCTCCTGGCCCCCACCACCTGAACCAGGGTTTCCCCACAATAAATATCAAAAAAAGAGGTGATATATAAGTTGGCCTTACATGTGATGTAATGAGTGCATGCCATTGCTCATTGTTGATTATGCAAACTCTGTCCTAAAAGCAGGCACTAAATGTATGTAACCTCATGCCCTCATTGTTTGTTACCATTTTGATTAAGAGTATAAACATGATCAAGAACCCATGACAAAAGTTTCCCCAAAAAAAATAGCAGCCCAACTTGCAGCTTCATTATGTTTTTCCACTTGCTGTTCTGTTATCCAGAATCTCTTTTTTTGTTACTATTTTAATGTTTAGAAATTGGATTAGCTTCTGTGGACTTTCAGGTTAAAGCAAACAAATTCCAATTAACTAGACTAAGTCAAAGATCGGCAACATATGAATAATATATAACATAAGAAACTCTTGAATAGGAATGACAAAGTGACTTGGGATGGACTTGAAGCATCAACATTTTATCTTAAAGAACCACAGAATGAGGTGATTCTCAAGTTAGCATTACATGTGATGCAATGAGTCCATGTCACGCATATTCTTATTATGCAAAACACTTTCCTAAAAGCAGGAAATGCAATCTAGACAGTCTTGCTCTAAAATGCTGAAATTTTTCTAAAGTAATTTAACCTATAAATGTCCTTGGCAGTGCAGCAATCATCACATATAACATAATCAGGAACAGGATGTAAACAATGCAATGAGGTAAACAGAAGCTTCATTAAGGTTGAGACTACTAGCAGCAACTTCCAATCTCACCAAAGCTGTCAGTGGAAAATAGTCAAAGAGGTCCGTGAAGATCTTCCAGACGGTTGCATTTCCATACCTGTTAATAAAAAGTTAACCAGAAAGTAAACATAAGCATTTTACACAAGCTTCCAATAAATATAGTTACAGTAAACTGAATTCAAACACATGGTAACAATCAGTGTGATAAATATCATTGGTATTTTAGAAATTACTGCAAAAACATGCATCATTTTAGTCACCTTCTTGGACGGTCAAAATGTTCTGAGAGTTTTGAAATTCTGCATGATATTATCATATGGAAAAAATATCATGATATTTATATTGAATAATATCATCAAAATAACTGATTTTGTGCATATTATTCAATGTTTTGTTCTTTTTACTTATTTTTTTGTATTCTTAATATGTCAAGATATTTGCACAGATGGCAAGTTGCCAACTTGCCACCTGAAAACATTGATCACTATGTAACAATAGAATGTCACATATAGCATCACAGTAATATTTTTCAAAATACAATGCTGTAAGAAAACAAGAAGCAAAACCTCTCGTGAAGTGCATCATTATATCAATCGCTTGACAGAAACATAAGGAAATGGAAAAAGGTGCAATTGCATATACCATATAAAAGAGAAAACAGCCTAATGATTGAACTATTAAATCATGTCAATCCACCAATACTGAGCCACCAACTTAACTACTAAGCAGGAATCCTTTATGAAAAGCAATTTCACTTTCTTGAAGAAAGTATTTCAAATTTGAAATATCTATAAGGACAGGCAACAAGCAATCACCTTCTGATTAGGATGTAAAAGGCACATTTAGCACGAAGGAAAAGTTCCAGCAACTCACGAAGATTAGTTCATCCACTCACATGTTCATTCTTGAACTTTATCACAGTTCTGCAGGCACTGTCACTCTATCATTCTTGCATATAGTTCCATATTAAATGTTAAATCACCATGATCAATGTTGCAAAAGAAACTTATCCTCCCTTTGTTTCATGTTGACACAATTGCAATAAGGACAAGGATACAGAAGAATACGAGATAGAAAGGATAGCCAGTCAAAGCCATCTTGGACATGGTTAGCATCTGACCTAATCATCCTAACCAAGGTTGCCAAAGAGGGAAGCTGAATTGAGAAATGATATAGGAAAAGGAATTGAAAAAAGCGCTTTTTCAGATCCATATAGAGCAAGAAGCAAGAGCTGAATCAGAAATGTTTAAAACATGAATTAGGAACTAGGCTTGAAGGCAAGGTATAGATCAGTTAGACCCAAAAGACAAGTCAGTTCTCGTCAGTCATCACTCACATGATAGCAAAGCACCAACTCCTAAATCGAATATTGAAGGAGTTTATAATTGAAAAACAAGTTCATTCTGATATCATATAATAGTACTATTAAATCCATGATCAACTAATTAAACTTGGTCTTTAAAAACATGATTATATTTTTTAAAATAAATTCTTTAATTACATAACTATAGAATCGGTTAATTATGCATACTAGATATAAACAGGAAATCAAAATGAGCATCTTAAATTCTAAAAAAATCATTACCCACTAATGTACAATAACAAATGAACAAAAACTAATAAATAAACCTTAGCATAACCTCTCAATTTTTTTCACTTACTCAAAAGTTTTTTAACTTCTAATAAAAAATAATTGAGTTTGTCCTTAGAACGAGCAGCAAATCTTTGCCTTAACCTAATGTTTTAAACAAAGTACCGAAAGGTCTTTGTTTAAAAAAAAAACATTTTTGGTGCAAAAAATTAATAAGTTATCAAGTTTATTCCTCAACTCAATTAAAATCAATTAACTGTAGTTCCCTTACAATAAGAACAGAATGCAATTCCTTAATTGTACGAAAATTTGCCCATGTTTAAAAATTTTACGTACTTGAAAACGTGTTTCCAACAAAGTGAGAAAATAGTTTCCAAAGTGCCCATTTCTAACTTCTGCATAGATTTCATGGCCACCTATTCTTTGGACGGAATGGACCTGACTGAATAAGGGGGGAAACTTAGATATAATAGCCATACTAATTTGTGTTTTCAATTAGGATAAGGAAATAGCAAACAGGGGTTATTACCCTATCCTATTAATAACAATCCCAAGCTTGGATAAAAAAGGAGGTTGGTGTGAATGGCAATCAATCATGAAACTTTAACCACATCTTATAAAAATGAGTCATAAAACAAACTCTACTTATGTGAGAGTGTTTCTCCCAAGCAAACACACTACACAAAACTTGGTCACAATAAGAAGCAAGGAAGGGTGCGAGGCATTCACGACAAGTGATGCACTTAAAATGGAACCCGTTCGTAGTGAGAATTAGACAGGTGCAAGGAGTTCACAACACTTTAAGAGAGGAACTGATCGTAGTGGCACAGGTGCAAGGCAATACTGTGAAGCAAAACATTACAATGGACCAGTTTATTGTGCCTAGTAAGCAAGGTTCTCATATCCATATGTGTATGCAAAAGAAGCCTGATCACAGCCAAGTATATTTTTGGGTGCAGGCTTGCACGTCCTTGCATAAAGGGAGGGGTAAGGAGTCATTATGGAAGAGGAATGAAGATAAGGTGCAGTCAAAGATTCAAGCATGGACTGCGTGATATCTATCCCTTGCAGACAAAGATTACTTTAACTCATAGTTACAGATATCGCTGATATTTTGAAAATATCGTGATATTAAAGTTGTAAAATGGGAAAACTATATTAAAGGTAAAATATCGCAATATTTTCAAAATATCGCAATTTATATATATCGTGATATTATAGCTATCACAGCCCAGCAACAGTTGTTTTTTTAAACTGTTAGTGTGTAAGTGTATTTGAGGAATTTTTGAAAAAAAAAGGGATACTTATGTCCTTACTGTTTTTTTTAATAGGTTAATTTTTGTATAAAATGTGTACTTTTTTGTTTAGGGTTACAGGCCACCTTTTAAAAGTTAAAACTTAAGAAACATAAGGGGTTGACCCCTGATATTCTCGAGTTCTCCAGGCTGTGTCAACAGGGAAAGAAAGAAAGATGAAGAAAAGGAAGGAAGGAAGGAAAAAAGGAAAGAAGAAAGAAAGAGGAAGGGAAGAAAGAAAGAGGAAGGGAAGAAAGAAAAAAAGGAAAGGGGGGCGTGACTTGGTGGCTGCCGTGGGACAAAGGAAGAAAGAAGGAAGGAAAGAAAGGGGAAGGGAAGGAAGGAAGGAAAGAAAGAGGAAGGGAAAGGAAAAGGGGGCTGTCATTTTATTTTTTCCTGTTTTTTTCTTCAAATTTTTCATTTTATTTTTTAGATCCCAAGATTTTCCCGAGATTGATTGGAAAACCTATAATGTCCCGATATTACACCTCACCGAGATATAGCCGATACAGATATTTGTAAGTATGCTTTAACTAAACATGTGATTGCCTTAGGTGTTCACATTATATGCAGTGTCACTGCATGGTGGGCATGCAGCAATGAGCGACCTGACCTGCTTGACAGCCACCCATCATGGTATTTCTCGAGATGGGTGTGGTGTCCATCTCAACAAAAATATCACCTTGACGGTTTGTCTGGTTCAGGAGAAATAGCAAACTATCAACGATAAGTCTTCTGCTCCTATTTTGATTTATCATAATTCATCATACTATTTCAACAGGATGCTGGAATGTGCCACTATGAAATGGCCAAATGTTGATTTATCATGGATTGGCCTTAGTAAATTGATGAGTCTATGTATTTCAACCTGAAATGTACTATGGACTGGCTACTTGCTGTATTTGGGTGACACCTTATAATCTTACACAATAAAATCTTCATTTACTCTCAAAAGAAAACATGAAGAGCACACAGTGAATAGATACAATCAAGAGGAAAATAAATATGATGTGTCTACAAGAACAATG